>NW_025534550.1:145000-180000 GCF_020615455.1 Coregonus clupeaformis | reverse complement strand
AATGTGGAGCTATATACAGGGAGTACCAGTACCAGATCAATGTGGGGCTATATAAAGGGAGTACCAGATCAATGTGGAGCTATATACAGGGAGTACCAGATCAATGTGTAGCTATATACAGGGAGCACCAGATCAATGTGTAGCTATATACAGGGAGTACCAGTACCAGATCAATGTGGAGCTATATAGAGGGAGTACCAGTACCAGATCAATGTGGAGCTATATACAGGGAGTACCAGATCAATATGGAGCTATATACAGGGAGTACCAGTACCAGATCAATGTGGAGCTATATACAGGGAGTACCAGTACCAGATCAATGTGCAGCTATATACAGGGAGTACCAGATCAATATGGAGTTATATACATGGAGTACCAGTACCAGATCAATGTGGAGCTATATACAGGGAGTACCAGAACAATGTGGAGCTATATACAGGGAGTACCAGTACCAGATCAATATGGAGCTATATACAGGGAGTACCAGTACCAGATCAATGTGGAGCTATATACAGGAAGTACCAGAACAATGTGGAGCTATATACAGGGAGTACCAGATCAATATGGAGCTATATACAGGGAGTACCAGTACCAGATCAATGTGGAGCTATATACAGGGAGTACCAGTACCAGATCAATATGGAGCTATATACAGGGAGTACCAGATCAATATGGAGCTATATACAGGGAGTACCAGTACCAGATCAATGTGGAGCTATATACAGGGAGTACCAGTACCAGATCAATATGGAGCTATATACAGGGAGTACCAGTACCAGATCAATGTGGAGCTATATACAGGGAGTACCAGTACCAGATCAATGTGGAGCTATATACAGGGAGTACCAGTACCAGATCAATGTGGAGCTATACACAGGGAGTACCAGTACCGGATCAATGTCAAATTCTAACGAGAAGGAAGACTTTTCAAACAGCAACTTTATGTGGAGCTATATACAGGGAGTACTGTCGTTGAAATTCTAACCAGAAGGAAGACTTTTCAAACAGCAAGTTTATTATAAGATTTGCAAAAATGGAGCAGTCAACAATCACTCAAATTGTGCAGAGTTAAATGCCCAATGAACAGAGTTGGCTCTCCACTTTTATAGAAAGTACAAAGTCTTTGTCTTCGTGACAGTTTAGCAGATGGGTGGAAACAGGGGCGGACCCGTAATGCATAAAGGCGATTGGTTTGTCTGTGCAGATTTAAGGTAGCCCGAGGTTGATAGCACGAGGGCTCAGCAGTATAACGTTCATCACAGTTCACTCTATAATGTGCTCCTTCCTGCAAGTTTCCATACTGCTGACTTCCACGGGATGTCTCACATGCTGCAGTCGCACCCAAAAGGATCTCAGCTATACGCCCAAAAAACACTATCATTTAGCAAGAGCCAATTCTCTAAGCAGTAAAACACGGGATAGCATGACTAATTTTGTAATTTTCCACGACATTTCTTCCCTTTTGAGACGAAGTCTCAACCTAATAGAAATGTACTTACAACCATTTTCATCAAACAGGAATTAACATGAGGGAAGGCTTTCTTATTTTATTTTTGAGCCCAATTTTGTGAAATCCAGTTACAGTCTTGTCCCATCGCTGCATCTCCCGTACGGACTCGGGAGAGGCGAAGGTCGAGAGCCATGCGTCCTCCGAAACACGACCCTGCCAAGCCGCACTGCTTCTTGAAACACCGTACAACTTGTGACCAAAGTCAGCGTGCATGCGCCCGGCCCGCCACAAGGAGTCACCAGAGCGCGATGGGACAAGGACATCCCGGCCGGCCAAACCCTCCCCTAAACCGGACGACGCTGGGCCAATTGTGAGCCGCCTCATTGGTCTCCTGGTCGCGGCCGGCTGCGACACAGCCTGGGATCAAACCCGGGTCTGTAGTGACGCCTCAAGCACTGCGATGTAGTGCCTGAGACCGCTGCGCCTCTCGGGAGGCCCCAGGACAGACTTTTCTTACACTTAGTACCTTTACATTTACATTTACGTCATTTAGCAGATGCTCTTATCCAGAGCAACTTACAAATTGGTGCATTCACCTTATAGCCAGTGGGATAAGCACTTTACAATATGTTTTTTTTGGGGGTGGGGAAAGGGGGGATAATTACTTTATCCTATCCCAGGTATTCCTTAAAGAGGTGGGGTTTCAAGTATCTCCGGAAGGTGGTGAGTGACTCCGCTGTCCTGGAGTCGTGAGGGAGCTTGTTCCACCATTGGGGTGCCAGAGCAGCGAACAGTTTTGACTGGGCTGAGCAGGAACTGTGCTTCCATAGAGGTAGGGGGGCTAGCAGGCCAGAGGTGGATGAACGCAATGCCCTCGTTTGGGTGTAGGGACTGATCAGAGCCTGAAGGTAACGGAGGTGCCGTTCCCCTCAGTACAGTACATTACAATCGTAAATTACCTCCGTTGTCATTCAGTTTCAAACCTTCATATAGTGCAATTCATTCTCAGAAGGGGAAAAGGAACATATGAATTAAACATCGGTACACGCTTCATCACCAAGGCAATCGCTTCGTTGACAATGTCCACATTGCCATGGGAGCCATTTACATGACCCGAGTCGTGGGCATGCTGCAACATTAATTCAATGTTTTTACCTTGGTGTTTTGGATGATTATTGTGTTCGTCAGACATTTAATCAGGCATAAATCAAGTAAATAGGGTTTCTGGGGCGTCTCCTTCATGGGTCAGTAATGAGAATAGTTTAAACGGTTTTGCTGCACAATTTCTTTACACAAGTTATAATAAGCACTATTGCAAGAAATATAACTAAGCCATAAATCAACCAATGAAATATTGTAGCTCCCATAACACCAAATAATGACTGAACCCATCCAAATGGATTCCAATCGTTGTCTGGTTGGTGTTCGTTTGCGAGATCACCTCTGAGCTCTTTCAGACGTTCCACAAGAATAGTTACCCTCACCCCGGAGTATGAATGTACAGCAAATGGTCACCAATCATTTGGCACCACTCCCCCCCTCCCGTGCAACATATCAAGTGCTACCCTTTTCTGTATAGCCGTGAGGCGAGCGGCTTGCAATTCCGGTTTCATTGTCAAGAATCCTGAAGTGGTTAAATTGACCAAATATTCTAAATGATATCCTAATCTATCTAAAATCACGGGCATTTTCCGATGCCCCATACCAAGGAATTAACCCTCGCCACAACTTTTCAAGTTTCGAGGATCGTCTTGATTCGACTGGAACTTTGTGAATTGTGAAACGCTTCTTCTAACCCGTCTTAATGGAGGAGTTGGTGTTATACAACAATGGAGATATTTAGTTTACCAAAAACACAGCACCCTGTCCATTGTGTTGGTAAATAAAGATATGCCTTATCACCACAGATACAATAATGATCAGTAAACGTGGTTGAGCCATACTGATGTGGAGAGCGAGTGTCTGTTCCTGTCTGAACAGTGGTGTACCCCACATTCAGTTTAACAGGAACGCCAGAAGCGCATGTTCCATTCATCCAGCTCCATCCTATTTATCCATCCCATCTATTGGGAAGACACTGTAATTAACACACGTTGACATTCCCAAATAGGATTAATTGAATCGTGGTATGGAGATGTTACTTGGGTTGTGACAATGGCAGGTTCGGAACGGGGTTCGCCGGGGTTGGATTAGAATAGGTTCTGTGTTCTAACATAACTTTGGTGCACCAGTGTGCGCAGTCAAATCCGCAGCATATTCTTTGTTGATGACAAATCACCATTAATGATTTGTCCCTCAAAAGTTTTACCCTGTGAAGTTTTACCCTGTGAAGTTTTACCCTGTGAAGTTTTACCATGTGAAGTTTTACCCTGTGAAGTTTTACCCCTGTGAAGTTTTACCCTGTGAAGTTTTACCATGTGAAGTTTTACCCTGTGAAGTTTTACCCTGTGAAGTTTTACCCTGTGAAGTTTTACCCTGTGAAGTTTTACCCTGTGAAGTTTTACCATGTGAAGTTTTACCCTGTGAAGTTTTACCCTGTGAAGTTTTACCCTGTGAAGTTTTACCCTGTGAAGTTTTACCATGTGAAGTTTTACCCTGTGAAGTTTTACCCTGTGAAGTTTTACCCTGTGAAGTTTTACCCTGTGAAGTTTTACCCTGTGACGTTTTACCCTGTGAAGTTTTACCCTGTGAAGTTTTACCCTGTGAAGTTTTACCCTGTGAAGTTTTACCATGTGAAGTTTTACCCTGTGAAGTTTTACCCTGTGAAGTTTTACCCTGTGAAGTTTTACCATGTGAAGTTTTACCCTGTGAAGTTTTACCCTGTGAAGTTTTACCCTGTGAAGTTTTACCCTGTGAAGTTTTACCCTGTGAAGTTTTACCCTGTGACGTTTTACCCTGTGACGTTTTACCCTGTGACGTTTTACCCTGTGACGTTTTACCCTGTGAAGTTTTACCCTGTGACGTTTTACCCTGTGACGTTTTACCCTGTGACGTTTTACCCTGTGACGTTTTACCCTGTGAAGTTTTACCCTGTGACGTTTTACCCTGTGACGTTTTACCCTGTGACGTTTTACCCTGTGAAGTTTTACCCTGTGAAGTTTTACCCTGTGACGTTTTACCCTGTGACGTTTTACCCTGTGAAGTTTTACCCTGTGACGTTTTACCCTGTGACGTTTTACCCTGTGAAGTTTTACCCTGTGAAGTTTTAACCTGTGAAGTTTTACCCTGTGACGTTTTACCCTGTGAAGTTTTACCCTGTGAAGTTTTACCCTGTGAAGTTTTACCCTGTGACGTTTTACCCTGTGACGTTTTACCCTGTGACGTTTTACCCTGTGAAGTTTTACCCTGTGACGTTTTACCCTGTGACGTTTTACCCTGTGAAGTTTTACCCTGTGACGTTTTACCCTGTGACGTTTTACCCTGTGAAGTTTTACCCTGTGAAGTTTTACCCTGTGACGTTTTACCCTGTGACGTTTTACCCTGTGAAGTTTTACCCTGTGAAGTTTTACCCTGTGAAGTTTTACCCTGTGAAGTTTTACCCTGTGAAGTTTTACCATGTGAAGTTTTACCCTGTGAAGTTTTACCCTGTGAAGTTTTACCCTGTGAAGTTTTACCCTGTGAAGTTTTACCCTGTGAAGTTTCATTTGATAATAGCGCCTCTAGTGCACACAGAGTGCCATGGTGAGATCGCTGAGTGTGGAAAAAGACTACGTACATAGCAGGAGGTTCTACCATCAGTTCTGTTTTTACTGCATGATTAATCAGCGACCTGTCGTGGAAATTCCAACCAATAAGGAGAGACTTTGTTAATTCTTAAAACAATCAATACTTTATTATACGAATTGCAATGAGGAAGCTGGTCGACCCCCACACTCTTTGAGCGTGACACCGAGGCTTAAAATCACACTGAGAATACAGGGCCTTATGCAGCAGACCTAGAAATGCTTAGTCATGGCTGGTTCCACCCCTCCCCGGAAGATCAGGGCGTCACAAGCTATCTTGTTTTCTTCTTGAGGGCCAGGGTGTATTGGGTGTGTGAGGTTATAGGCACAAACAAGTGATAACGGCAGTTCGGTTACTCCTTCCTCTACCAAGCTAGCCTCCGTTCTCTTCTGTCTCCCCACAGCTGTGCCCTTGGAAGAAACGGGATGGGCTGAGACACTGTGGTCACTTCTCAGAGGCACTTTGTCTTATGCCGTGTGACCAGAAGCAAAGAGAAACTGAAACAATACAGGTCTGTTCCTCAAGTTAATCTCTATCTCGAGTGGCAGGTTATCTCTGAGTCGCCCCATGTCCTTAACGATAGGCCCAGACCAGCAGCTGGGAGCAGAAAGAGAGAACCATCTCAGAAGAACAGTATTTCAAGTTATGAAAACCTTTTTTACCAATGTTAAGCACATAGTTGTTAACTATCGATATATAGTAAACAGGGCAGGTAAATACGTACATTTTCCCCCTACAGAACACCAAGTGTTTCCCTCGTAATTCCGGCTGTGATGCTCCGACCTCCTGCTTCTTCTGGTATTGGGGGCGGCTATTGTTTGCCCGGACTCCCGTCCTGAGCCTGCCATTGGCTCCAGCTGGAGAGGCTGTTATTTAAGTCCCGCCTTGGGATACTTCAGTTGTATTGTGGCCACTCCTTGCTCTGTGCTGTTCTTACATTTACATTTACATCATTTAGCAGATGCTCTTATCCAGACCGACTTACACATTATTCTCCTCCCAGGACCCATACAACAGCTGCATTGAGATGACTGACCATGAAAGCAACAAACATGATGCGTAGAATCCGGTCCTGTTCTTCCCATGGCTCTGTTCTGATCCATCAGCTAATACATCGTCGCCTGGGTTGTGGGGTACCTTCCTGCAGTGGCTGGCGTGAACCCACGTAGACCTCTCTGCAACCTTCACCGCTGTCATCAGAAAGCACCTGGAATGGACCAGTCCAGCGCTGTTGGTGCCAGGTCTTTCTGCAGAGGTCCTTGATGACCACCCAATCTCCTGGTTGAAGTTTGTGGAGTGGTCCTCCCTTTGGTTCAGGTAAAGACACTTTTACCCTGGGGAAAATAGACTTCAGAACATTGTTAAATGCAGCACAGTAACTTACCATTTGATCCTCGCAACCCATCAATGTCAACCTGTTCTGTGGGAACGGAGTGTTTAACATTCTCATGGGTCTTCCTGTGAGTATTTCATTACATTTACATTTTAGTCATTTAGCAGACACTCTTATCCAGAGCGACTTACAGGAGCAATTAGGGTTAAGTGCCTTGCTCAAGGGCACATCGACAGATTTTTCACCTAGTCGGCTCAGGGATTAGAACCAGCGACCTTTCGGGTACTGGCACAACGCTCTTAACCACTAAGCTACCTGCCGCCCCATTTCATAAGGTGCTAGACCAGTGGTACGATGCGCGTGTCCAAGCATGTACATCAGAGCCAGAGGCATTACTGTTATCCATGGCAGCCAGGTCTCAGCCATCAGTTTAGTCAATTACATTTTCAGAGTTTGATTGGCTCTCTCTCTACGAGACCTCCACTGGCCAGATGATAACTACAATGTGTTCGCAGGTCAATCTGCAAACTTTCAGAGATGTTCTGAATAACACTATTTACAAAATGAGAGCAGTTGTCTGACGTTAATTTTGATGGCAGACCCCACCTAGGGATGATTTCCCTTAGTAGGTTCTTTGCTACAGCCATGGCTGTGGCATGCTTACAAGGAAATTATTCTACTCATTTGGAGAAGGCATCAACCACAAGCAGGCAGTACTTATACCCCAGGCATGGAGTAAGCTCAATGAGGTCCATCATTATGTGCTCAAAAGGTCCTTCAGGCCTTGGGTGGGCTGACATAGGCATCATTCATTATTAGTCATACAAATCACATATGTAGCACGAAATTGCTCCGCAAAAACAAAAAATACAGGCTCAGTAGTGTGTGTGGCCTCCACGTGCCTGTATGACCTCCCTACAACGCCTGGGCATGCTCCTGATGAGGTGGCGGATGGTCTCCTGAGGGATCTCCTCCCAGACCTGGACTAAAGCATCCGCCAACTCCTGGACAGTCTGTGGTGCAACGTGGCATTGGTGGATGGAGCGAGACATGATGTCCCAGATGTGCTCAATTGGATTCAGGTCTGGGGAACGGGCGGTCCATAGCATCAATGCCTTCCTCTTGCAGGAACTGCTGACACACTCCAGCCACATGAGGTCTAGCATTGTCTTGCATTAGGAGGAACCCAGGGCCAACCACATCAGCATATGGTCTCACAAGGGGTCTGAGGATCTCATCTCGGTACCTAATGGCAGTCAGGCTACCTCTGGCGATCACATGGAGGGCTGTGCGGCCCCCCAAAGAAATGCCACCCCACACCATGACTGACCCACCGCCAAACCGGTCATGCTGGAGGATGTTGCAGGCAGCAGAACGTTCTCCACAGCATCTCCAGACTCTGTCACGTCTGTCACATGTGCTCAGTGTGAACCTGCTTTCATCTGTGAAGAGCACAGGGCGCCAGTGGAGAATTTGCCAATCTTGGTGTTCTCTGGCAAATGCCAAACGTCCTGCACGGTGTTGGGCTGTAAGCACAACCCCCACCTGTGGACGTCGGGCCCTCATACCACCCTCATGGAGTCTGTTTCTGACCGTTTGAGCAGACACATGCACATTTGTGGCCTGCTGGAGGTCATTTTGCAGGGCTCTGGCAGTGCTCCTCCTGCTCCTCCTTGCACAAAGGCGGAGGTAGCGGTCCTGCTGCTGGGTTGTTGCCCTCCTACGGCCTCCTCCACGTCTCCTGATGTACTGGCCTGTCTCCTGGTAGCGCCTCCATGCTCTGGACACTACGCTGACAGACACAGCAAACCTTCTTGCCACAGCTCGCATTGATGTGCCATCCTGGATGAGCTGCACTACCTGAGCCACTTGTGTGGGTTGTAGACTCCGTCTCATGCTACCACTAGAGTGAAAGCACCACCAGCATTCAAAAGTGACCAAAACATCAGCCAGGAAGCATAGGAACTGAGAAGTGGTCTGTGATCACCACCTACAAAACCAGTCCTTTATTGGGGGTGTCTTGCTAATTGCCTATAATTTCCACCTGTTGTCTATTCCATTTGCACAACAGCATGTGAAATGTATTGTCAATCAGTGTTGCTTCCTAAGTGGACAGTTTAATTTCACAGAAGTGTGATTGACTTGGAGTTACATTGTGTTGTTTAAGTGTTCCCTTTATTTTTTTGAGCAGTGTATATATACACATACACACATACATACACATATACATATACAAACATACACACACACATACACACCCACATACATACATACATACATACATATACATATCCTTTAAAAAATATATATATATATATTCCCCTTTATTACTTTCCAACCCCACAACCCCTTCCCCACTTGGAGTAAACTAGTGAACAACAACGCCTAGGCCTCTGCTTCCAGCCCATACCCACTATCTACATTTTATGGACACAGTCAATTTTTCAGTAATTACATTATGTTTGTTCTTTCTCCTGAACTTCCTCTACCCTCAACCTCTCCGATCATTTTCATGATGTCCATCCGGTTTGCTTCTATATGCCATATCTTTCTAACTGTGCTCCTTCACAAAAGCTCCCAACCTACAACCCATACACTTATTATGGACACAGTTACATTATTAGTTATCTTGTTATTGTTTGTTGTTAGTTTTTATTAGTCCCATCCTTCAATTCCATTCAACACCTCCCATCTATCTTTTAACACCATCCATATAGGATTTCTATTTGCCATATGTATTTCAACTGTACTGTGATGTCTTACAAAAGTTCTGAACCTTTCTATTCTCATTGTTTCTACAAATTGTGAATTGAAAATAAACATTTTTGCTAATAGTATTATTATGTTATTGATCGATTGACTATAACTTTTCAGATCACCCAGTAGTGCTATCTGCAGGGTTAGCTCCAGGTAAATATTGCAATCCTTTAGCCATTCCTGGACCTGTGTCCAAAAACAAGCTACAAATGGACAGTACCAAAACAAATGATCTAATGATTCTGTCTCTTTGCAGCAAAATCTGCAGAGCTGGGAAGATTGTATCCCCCATATAAATAACATTCTATTGGTAGCAAGAATTGTATATAATAATTTAAATTGAAAGATTCTAAGTTTTGAATCCGGTGTCATTTTGTGTATCAGTTCATAAACACTATGCCATGGGATCGGTTCGTCAAAAATCTCTTCCCAACTATTTTGCAATCTATATGCTGTCAATCCTTTGGTCCTTAAATGAAAATGATATACGTTTTTATTTATCACAGTTTTCCTTAACCAATTATGTTCTTTAATGCAAGGCCGACAGACAAGTTCCTTACTTTCTCCTCCTTCCACTTTCCTTTTCCACTTTTGCGGTAAGGCTGCAATTATTTGGTTGTAATTTTAGGTAGAGCAGACATTTACATATGTTTTTGTTAGCTGCATGTGCAACATAACTCCACCAGCCCTACCTATGATATCATTTACAAAGATTATAACTTTTTTAAACATTTTGTCAAAAAAAAAAGTTTTTTGGTCAATTAGTATATTTGAGTTTAACCACAATATTTGTTGCATTACATGTTCTGTCGTTTCTGGAGGATTAAATTGAAATTGCAACCAACTTTCTATGGCTTGTTTTAGAAATAGTGATATCTGGGAGTTGATTTCCTTTTCAAATAACTGAAAGTGAGTGGTTGTAATCTGAATAAAGGGAAAAAAGCCATTCTTGAACATTGGGTGAGACAATCTTTACTAATTTGCTAGAGAACCAGTTCGGATTTAAGTATAACTTTTGTATGACTGAAGCTTTTAGTGATAGGTCTAATGCTTTAATATTTAATAATTTCTCTCCTCCGAATTCATATTCATTATATAAATAGGCCCGTTTAATTTTGTCTGGCTTGCCGTTCCAAATCAAATGGAATATTTTTTTGTCATATAATTTAAAAAAAAATTCACTAGGCGTAGGCAAGACCATAAGCAAACAGGTAAACTGGGATAATACTAAAGAGTTAATCAGGGTGATTTTTCCACAAATTGACAGGCACCCACCTTTCCATGGTAGCAAGATCTTATCTATTTTTGCTAACTTTCTATTATAATTTATTGAAGTGAGATCATTTATTTCCTTTGGGATATGTATTCCGAGTATATCCACTTCACCATCAGACCATTCTATTGGTAAACTACATGGTAATGTAAAAATTGTATTTTTTATTGATCCAATGTGTAATATAGTACATTTATCATAATTTGGTTGTAATCCAGAGAGGTTAGAAAATGTATCTAGATCCTCTATGAGGCTGTGGAGTGATTCTAGTTGTGGATTTAAATGAAAACATGAATCATCAGCGTACAATGACACCTTTGTTTTTAAGCCCTGGATTTCTAATCCCCTGATATTATTGTTGGATCTGATTTTAATAGCTAACATCTCGATGGCCACAATAAATAGATATGCCGATAGTGGACAACCTTGTTTCACTCCTCTTGACAGTTTAAAACTTTCTGAGAAATAGCCATTATTTACTATTTTACACCTAGGGTTACTATACATGATTTTGACCCATTTTATAAGAGATTCACCAAAATTGAAATGCTCCAGGCATTTATATATAAACCCCAGTCGTACTTTATCAAATGCCTTTTCGAAGTCTGCTATGAATAGCAGGCCTGGTTTCTCCGATTTTCCATAATGTTCTATTGTTTCCAATACTTGCCTTATATTATCTCCAATGTATCTTCCATGTAAAAAACCTGTCTGATTAGAATGAATAATATCTGACAATACCTTTTTAATTCTATGCGCTATACATTTTGCTAGAATTTTTGCATCACAACACTGAAGTGTAAGGGGCCTCCAATGTTTTTAATAGAAAAAACATCTCTACAATTAGCTTCAGTTAGAGGAGATGGAGGCGACTTAAACGAAAACATATGCTTAAAGTACTTTGTTTCCTCCTTCAAAATATAATTTGGTGAATCATGGGTTACTCCGTCAATTGTAACCAGTTTCATTAAATTCTTTTTGGTAGCATTGAATATAAAAAAAATAATTTGGTGCATTTTCCCCCATATTCCATCCAGTTTGCTTTATTTTTATAATATATTACACTTGATCTTTCTTGAATAAGTTTCTCCATTTCTTTTTGTTTTTCCTCTAATTTATTCTGAGCCTCTATGTTACAGTTTTTATTGCCATCTATCTGTTCTGTTAGACCTTCTATTTCCTTTGTTAGTATAAACTCTTTTGACCTAAATTGCTTTTGTTTTCGAGATGAGTACTGAATTGCATGGCCTCTAAAGGCACATTTAAAGGTGTCCCATACAATAAGGGGATTCGCTGTACCTATGTTATGTCGGAAAAAGTCAGTTATAAATTCCTTTGTCCTAGTTAAAAATAAATTATCATCCAATAGGCTTTGATTACATTTCCAATAACCTCGCCCACGTGAAAATTCAGTAAGAGTAATGTATATGTCAATTATTTGATGGTCCGACCGCATTCTGTCCCCTATCAACACTTTTTAAACTTTTGGTGCCGACGAGAATGACATAAGAAAGTAGTCAAGACGACTAGCTTGATTGAGTCTCCGCCAGGTATATCTCACTAGATCAGGATATTTAAGCCTCCATATATCTACTAGCCATGTGCCAACTTAGCCACATAGGGGAAGCAAGATCTGGGTAAAATGGGAAGGCCGTTCGGCCCCAGCCAGAGGTTCCTCTGTGTGTCCAAGGAACATTTAATTTTCCACTGTCTCACTCCAGGCCCTGCTCCAGACTGCAGATCAGAAACATCCTGTAGAGAAAACATGTTTTTCACAGAAACAGGAAGTGAAACCATTTGGAGAACGAGACAATCAACACGGTAGCTGCTTCTGCAGCCTTATCAGCTACAGCATTTCCTTTAGAGAAGAGAAGAGAAGAAGAAGAGAAGAGAAGAGAAGAGAAGAGAAGAGAAGAGAAGAGAAGAGAAGAGAAGAGAAGAGAAGAGAAGAGAAGAGAAGAGAAGAGAAGAGGTCAGATGCTTTAATGTGAGCTTGACACTTGCAGACAGAAATGGATGTAGGTAACAGAAAGGCTTCCAACAGGTTCGCAATCAGTTTAGTAAGGAACCCACGATGCTGCCACAATGTTTCCAAAATCGTGCACCACCCCGAAACCGTATCTGCTATCAGTATAAATGGTAACAGTTTTATCCTTAGCTAGAGTGCACGCCCTAGTCAGTGCAAGCAATTTTGCAGCCTGAGCTGACAGACGTGATGGCAGTTTTTGAACTCTCTAGAGTATCTACAGCAGTAGTGACTGCGTAGGCCACCAACGGTTCGCCTTGTGGTGACTTTTCTAGGTCAGCATTCAGTAATGGCACATCAGAGAGGTCAGGGCGGGGTTTACAGACCTGGTCCACAATGACGGCACAATCGTGGGATTCTCCATCATCATCAGTTGGTAGAAGAGTAGCAGGGTTAAGAACAGTACAACGTTTAAGGGTCACATAAGACATTGTCAACAAACACATTCTGAGCTCCGAGACAAGAGCATGAACAGCGTGAGGAACTTGAACGGGTAAAGGGCACATTACAACGACATCAGCACAAGCTAACACTGCTTCTGTAGCAACCGCTACAGCCCTGAGACAACATACCAACCCTCTTTGTCAAGTCTTTTAGAATAGTAAGCAACAGGCCGCTGAGGACAGATGACATGGTTCAGAGTGATCTGGCAAACCTGAACAAGGAGAAGAGGTTAGCAATTGTTTCAATTTGTCAAGTGCCTGCAGGCCTTCAGGTGTCCACTTTATCTTATCATTCATTGCCATCTTGTGGCCGTGAATGAAAATCAGAAAGTGGTTGAGTGACTTCAGCATAATCAGGTAGCCAGGCTCTGCAATAGCCTGACATTCCTGTGATTGTCATCATATGCTGTTTTGTAACTGGCTGTGGTACCGATAGAATTGCAGCCACACACTCCAAACCCAATTTCCTACCATTAAGTGTAATGTCATGTACCAGATATTTAACTGTTTGAGAGACAAGTTGTAACTTTTTCTTAGAAACTTTGTGGCCATTGTCAGCAAGAAACAGTAACAGAGCTCTGGTGTCGATTTCGCATACTTGTTGGGTTTCAGAACACAGTAATCGATCGTCGACATACTGTATTAACGTACTCCCAGCAGGGGGTATGAAACCCTCTACAATTTGCGACAAAGCAGCAGAAAACACCACTGGCGATTCCGTATGACCTTGGGGGCAAATGGTCCAAGTCCAACGCTTGTTTAAAAATGGAAATGACAACCAGAACTGTGATTCTGGTGCGACGGTAATACTGAAAAAAGCATTTGCCAAATCGATAACTGAAAACCATTTTGACGACGCTGGCACAGCAGATAGAATCGTAATGGGGTTTGGCACAACAGGAGCCCTTGCATAAACTGCATCGTTAACAAGTCTAAGATCTTGAACAAAACGCCAATCACCTGAGGCCTTCCAGACAGGAAGAATGGGGGTGTTGCAGGGAGAGTCTGGACAAGGCACAATAGCTTTTCTTTCTACTAATGAAGCATGAACAGGGGTAATCCCCCCGCACTGCCTCCTGATTTAATGGATACTGAGCTCGGTCTATGTGTTCCTTTAAGTGTGACTGTAAGCGGTTTCACCCACCCCTCATTTGCCCAATATCATACTTATCTTTAGCCCACAGAGATTCTGGGAGACCAACCAACAAAGGTGACTCAGTCTCCACGGAAACCATCTGTTTAGTTGGGTTAGCCCTATCTAGGCCATCCACTCCTTGGAGAGTCCACACAGGGTATGTGTGCTAGGGGAGAATTCAGTTCCCAGTCAGTGACCTGGAAGACAGACTTCAACCAAACAGCAGTATCCTCCCAGGCAACATCATCTGTCTTAGCTATCGAAACATGTTGCACCCTGTCACTAAAGGGTCAAATAAAGCCTGCTCCTTGTGTCACTAAAGGGTCAAATAAAGCCTGCTCCTTGGTTATCTTTACACTAAGGGGCCCACTATACACGTCACTGCATAATAAGCTTTCTTCCTTTCAGACAATTTTGTTCAAAGTGTAAATGTCTCGTCAATGGTGAGAAATGGGCGGTGCAATGTAAGTCAATTTGTGACATAAAACTGCCTTTCTGTTTCCAACAACTGCGAGCAGTTGAGAAGATTTCGTCAATAGGGTCATAATGTGACCCATCAATATCCTTTAAGTCCCATGCATAGTACCAATCACATGTTGAGACCGTGTCGGACAGCATCATGACATGTCTCCTGAGACTGTACAACACTGAGTCCCTTGTTTCTGCAAAGGATGTTAATTCTCTATTTGCAGAGAAGATCTCTTCCCGCTAAATTTACAGGGCAACATGTGGAGGCAATAAATTGGTGTGTCAAACACTTATTTTCAATTCTAACCAGCAGGGGCATCGTGAGCAACTCTTTCATAGTTACTCCCAAGGCCCCCACGGTGCTGACTGACTAATTTGACATGGGAGGGTCAGACATGGTTTTAGAATTTATGACAGACATTGCAGCGCCAGTATCAACTAGAAATTCAATAGACTCACCATTGACAAAGAGACTAACCATTGGCTCGTCACGGGGGCCTGAAAAAATCTTTAAATGCTGTCCAAGGGTGTCAACTGTCTCTACCTCGCGTCAGTCCATATGTGGGTTGTAAAGGGTTGTTTTCGGTGGTGGTACGGTTTTCCAACCTCCCCCGGCTGCCCCCTGTTCGGTAGGTTCCTTTCAATATGTTCTGGTTGAAATGTACCTCCTTTCCGCAGTTGTAACAAGCAAACTTCCTACCCTGTGGTGGTTGTCGTCCAGGCCGTCCGTCAGCACTGACTTCCCCTCTCCTTCCTCTTCCATTGTTTGGAGGACCTCCCTGAGCCTGCCGCTGCTGGCCCTGTCCTTGATAGAAGGCCAGCTGTGCAGCTTTTAGTTTCACACCCTCCCTTTCCATTCTCTGTTTCGTCTTATCTTCATCAGACAGTTGCTGCCTCTCAGCGTGCTTACAGTGTTCAATGACTGTCTGCAGGGTAGTAGTTTCCCAGCCAATGCAGGCCGTCTTAACCTGTTTACCAAGGGCTGTCAAAAGTAAATTCATTGGGGCAGCCTTCAAGAAGCTGCCGTAGTCATCATTGCGGCGGCCATGAGTCATTGTTTTGAGCCCGCTATGCTTACGGGTAGCAGGTCTCCAACCTATGTCTGTAGACTTCCAACGACTCTTTTGCTTTCTGCGTGGAACTATGGATAGCTGCCCAATCGGTCATTGGCGGGTAATGTTCTTATATGCGATCACACAGTGTAGTCAGTTGGGTCTGATAGTCTCCATCTTCTCGACCGAGGAGATTTTCATCGTGTCCCCCATCCAAGTCTTCCCATGGCAGCTTCATCTTGATACAGCAAAATATGAGCGACCTCGGCCGCTGATGGTCTGTACATTTGCACCAATTTGAATAACTATGTGGTAAAGTCACCAGCTTCTTGTGTAGGATCTGGAAGTTCTTTAGCGATGTCCTTCATTTCGTCCTGTCTCCAAGTCTTCTGGATGTCAACGAGCGGCTGCCATTCATCATGGCCCTCCTCACCATCCACAGGTCGCGGTTGTGGATTGAGTAATGTTACCAAAGGTGCCTGTAGAAAAGGTTGTGTTTGGGTAAATTTTTTGACCTGTTCTGGTTGTGACCGTTTGGGGGGTGAGGGACTCGATGGTGGACTAAGTTTCCCAGAGTCCATCAACACCAGAGACGGGAGTCAATGTGGGCGGTATACGGAACGGATTCCAACTGCTTATGGGCCGCCTCCGAGGGGTCTGCTGATCCCGCAGTTGTATAAGGTCTTGCTGGGGGTAGAGCTGCGGTGGGGGAGACGGCTGAACGGACTGCTGTTGGAGCTGCGGTGGGGGAGACGGCTGAGCGGACTGCTGTTGGAGCTGCGGTAGGGGAGACGGCTGAGCGGACTGCTGTTGGAGCTGCGGCGGGGGAGACGGCTGAGCGGACCGCTGTTGGAGCTGCGGTGGGGGAGACGGCTGAGCGGACCGCTGTTGGAGCTGCGGCGGGGGAGATGGCTGAGCGGACTGCTGTTGGAGCTGCGGTGGGGGAGACGGCTGAGCGGACCGCTGTTGGAGCTGCGGCGGGGGAGACGGCTGAGCGGACCGCTGTTGGAGCTGCGGCGGGGGAGACGGCTGAGCGGACCGCTGTTGGACAACCAGGGCGGGTGCTGGTGCAGTGGAGACAGGGGCATAACGGGGGGTGGCAAGTCATCATCATCCATGTTTCTCCTTCTTCTCTTGTCATCCTCCGTCTGCTTCTGTTTTTACTTCCTTTCTTTTACCATTATTCCTTTTAACTTTCCTGTCTCCCCTTCTCTCTGCTTCTCTTTCCCACTTCCTAAAATCATCCCAGTCTATTTTACTTGCCTTGCCTTTCTGGGTTGTGTCAAATCCCTGTAACTTCCTTCTACATTCTGCGAATAAAGCTTCACTCAATGTGCCTTTTAAGGGAAAGTCTGCTACCTTGTTCCAGAGCGGTACCTGTTCCAGAATGTCCTTGTTCCAGAGCGGTACCTGTTCTAGAATGTCCTTGTTCCAGAGCGGTACCTGTTCCAGAATGTCCTTGTTCCAGAGCGGTACCTGTTCTAGAATGTCCTTGTTCCAGAGCAGTACCTGTTCCAGAATGTCCTTGTTCCAGAGCTGTACCTGTTCCAGAATGTCCTTGTTCCAGAGCGGTACCTGTTCTAGAATGTCCTTGTTCCAGAGCGGTACCTGTTCTAGAATGTCCTTGTTCGAGAGCGGTACCTGTTCCAGAATGTCCTTGTTCCAGAGCGTTACCGGTTCCAGAATGTCCTTGTTCCAGAGCGGAACCTGTTCCAGAATGTCCTTGTTCCAGAGCGGTACCTGTTCCGGAATGTCCTTGTTCCAGAGTGGTACCTGTTCTAGAATGTCCTTGTTCCAGAGCGGTACCTGTTCCAGAATATCCCACTTATCCACCATCACCTTCACCGGTCCGGTCAGCGGGTCGGGCAGACAAGGTTCTCCCCTGCTGCTCTTGGCTCCCGTTGTGAAACTCAATCTATACACACACACACACAGAGACAAACACAAAACAACAGTGTTTAATTAGGAACGACTTCCTTTCTTATAATTCAAAGATTGTTTTTTTCTTCTCCATCAAAATATAATTTAATGACTCGTATGTAATTTTTGATTTCATACCCGCATGGTAGTTCCTCTTATGCACATTTCCATGTAGGTTTGAAATGTATAGCTGGTTTCCCAATCATAACCAACTGTTTTATCAGTCCACTGATTCATTCATTTTCTTTTACAATATTTCTGTAACCTGCAGGAATATTTTCTTACTTCTACCTCAAGACCCTGTCCTAGTACCTCAGGATCTTATCCTGGAATATAATGCAGCTAAATACAGGAAGTACCGGATCATTGTGGAGCTATATACAGGAAGTACCAGTACCAGATCAATGTGTAGCTATATACAGGGAGTACCAGTACCAGATCAATGTGGAGCTATATACAGGGAGTATCAGTACCAGATCAATGTGGAGCTATATATAGGAAGTACCAGATCAATGTGGAGCTATATACAGGGAGTACCAGTACCAAATCAATGTGGAGCTATATACAGGAAGTACCAGTACCAGATCAATGTGGAGCTATATACAGGGAGTACCAGTACCAGATCAATGTGGAGCTATATACAGGGAGTACCAGTACCAGATCAATGTGGAGCTATATACAGGGAGTACCAGATCAATGTGGAGCTATATACAGGGAGTACCAGATCAATGTGGAGCTATATACAGGGAGTACCAGTACCAGATCAATGTGGAGCTATATACAGGGAGTACCAGTACCAGATCAATGTGGAGCTATATACAGGGAGTACCAGACAATGTTTTTTTAAACATTTTACTAATTTAGCAGACAATCTTATCCAGAATGACTTACAGTAGTGAGTGCATACATTTTTGTACTTTTACATACTGGTTCCTCGTGGGAATCGAACCCACAACCATGGCATTGCAAACGCCATGCTCTACCAACTGAGCCACACAGGACTCCAAGGACCTTGAAGCTCTCGACATGCTCCACAACAGCCTCGTCGATGTCGATGGCGCGTGCTCTCCCCTCTTTCTCCTGCAGTCCACGATCAGCTCCTTGGTCTTAGTGACGTTGAGGGAGAGGTTGCTGTCCTGGCACCACACTGCCAAGTCTCTGAACTCCTCCCTCATCGTCGGTATTCAGGCCGCTGATGGCTTATGACACGTTCACCCAGAGCTGATCTGATTGGTCAAGCATGTTTAGAAAATAAAAGCAGCAGACATACCTTCTTTGACCTTGACTCGGTGGTTAAGACATCCATTATGAACTGCAAGTAATACATTTCCCTCAGGCTTATGTTCATTCCTTCTATCTGGGGAGGTAGTGATCACCGTTTTCACCCACAACTGTGCCCTGTATTTGTAGGGTGAGAAGCTGATGAGGATTTTTCAGTAAGATAAACAAATGTAATCACAACATGACGAACACGGAGCCAGGGTTAAACATGGGTACTCTTTGTTGCTGGGAAATAACTTAATTGGTTCCTTTCACTGGGTTTGTGTGTGTGTGAAATGGGGATCTGACCTCGGGTCGAATTACTCGCTCTTACCTAATCCACGGCTGTCCTACCTTATCAGAGACTGAAACCAGACTGTTGCCTTTTGCCTCTCTCCTCAGACAAGTCCTGAAAACGGAGCCAGAGTTGAACAGAGTTCAGACTAGTCATGAGTAATTACGGCATGACGGGAGGGGAGAGAGGAGTTGGGTTTGGGTATGTTTGAGAGATTGAGTGTGGAACTGTCATGTCCAACAATCAATCTCCAGGTCAAGCCATGGTGAGGCGGGGTTGAACAGAGTTTAAACTGAACATGATTATTATTGCATGACAAAGGCTGGATTGATTGTACTACTATTGTTTCTAAACTGAATAGAAGTCAGATTTAGCCGCTATCATAGACTAAGGGAGTGGGCGGAGCAGTCGAGATTGGGGAAACTGAAGACAGTGGTGGGGGAACCCAAGAGGGAGGGGTTTTAAGCTCGAATGTATGTAAATGGGACTACATAAACGGAGAGCTGAGAGGTAGAAGGCAGATGTTTTGCAAACCACCTCGGCTCTATTGCATATGTAATAAAGTTTATCTTAATTCTACAAAAATTCTGAAATACTTTGGTTAATTTGATTAGTATAAGGACGATTTTTACCACATCAAAGCTCAGTGTTGTCTGCTGAGCTTCCTGAGTTGTGAGCTTGAAGACAGCTGAGAGGAGGAGAGGTTTCGCACCAACTTCCTCCTCTGGGTTTCTGCATCCATTGGCTGCGTTCACACAGGCAGCACAATTCTGATGTTTTTTTTTCTCCACTAATTGGTCTTTTGACCAATCAGATCAGCTCTGAAAAAGATCTGATGTGAAAAGATCTGATGGCCAAAAACGAGATCAGAATTGGTCTGCCTGTGTGAACGCAGCCAATGACTTCTGACTTAATGACGCAATCAACCAAAATACTGCTGTTGTATCTCTCTGCCCTGCTGAGGCTCCAATAAACACAAGATCACATCATCAAGATCACAACATCTAAACAACATCTATTTCAGAACGGGGTTTTGTTTCGTTGTGATACTCAATCTTTCGATATTTAGAAATGGCAGTAATGAGTGTGGGGTTCTTGGTGCAGAAAAGCATCTCACATTTTTTCTTCTTTGCAGATGATGCAAAGCTCTCTTAAATGTGTCATTCTGTGTTTCTGAAACTGAAAATGAATTCATACCTGATTTAATTAATGTGTTAATTGGCTCTGAGCACAGCTTTTCCGTGGAGAACGCGTTGTTCCCTCCATTTCTCTTCCTATTTGTTGCTCCTCATTCTCTCTGTACAGGAGAACTTTGGGTAACGGCAACGGTAACGGTAACGAAAGTGATAATTGCGTTGAGCTGCATTCGCGATTCCTCAGTCTGCACATTAGAATAAGACGTGTGTAGCAGATTGTTCTCATCTGAGAAACGTTTGGTTGTTTCTTTAATCTCTCTGGGGGGGGGGATGCTTCCCAAATGAAACCCTGGGGGCCCTGGTTAAAAGTATTGCAATGAATAGGGAATAGGGTGCAATTTGGGACACATCCTAGGGAACCTCTCAGTTGACTGGACTGGAGTACACGGTCAGGACATTTCACTTTACCATACTAAATATATGGGAGTTATAGTGCTCTTTGAAGATTTAAGCAGACATTGAATTATTTTTTATTCTAGCCAAATCATAATGATGGGTTTTATACACTAGCATGTCTTATTATGTTAAGTGTCTTGTTCCTCCATACTTCTCTTTGTCTGCCTACTCCTCTGAAGGGTTTTGAACCCAGATGCCACAGAATCAAGGATGCTTTGTTCATCTGTAGCAGTAGACGTTCCTTTTCCAAGTCTGTCTGTCTGTCTGTCTGTCTTTCTGTCTGTCTGG
This sequence comes from Coregonus clupeaformis, assembly GCF_020615455.1. NCBI lineage: Eukaryota > Metazoa > Chordata > Actinopteri > Salmoniformes > Salmonidae > Coregonus > Coregonus clupeaformis. Next base: position 158,985 of record NW_025534550.1, on the reverse strand, counting down.
CTGGCTGGCTGGCTGGATGGCTGTCTGATCTGTCTGGCTGTCTGGCTGTCTGGCTGGCTGGCTGTCTGGCTGTCTGTCTGTCTGTCTGGCTGTCTGGCTGTCTGTCTGGCTGTCTGGCTGGCTGTCTGGCTGGCTGGCTGGCTGGCTGGCTGTCTGGCTGTCTGGCTGTCTGGCTGGCTGTCTGGCTGGATGTCTGTCTGTCTGGCTGTCTGGCTGTCTGGCTGGCTGTCTGTCTGTCTGGCTGTCTGGCTGTCTGTCTGGCTGTCTGTCTGGCTGGCTGGCTGGCTGGCTGGCTGGCTGTCTGGCTGTCTGGCTGTCTGGCTGTCTGGCTGTCTGTCTGGCTGTCTGCAGTATGATTGTGTGTGTGTGTGTGTGTGTGTGTGTGTGTGTGTGTGTGTGTGTGTGTGTGTGTGTGTGTGTGTGTGTGTGTCATCATTGTGGTAGTAGTGTATGACAACCAGCCAGTGAAATGAGAAATTGTGCTTGGTTTATAGTTGGTTATGAATATTGAATGGCAGAGTACAGATCAAATGAAAGCTGTGACACAGAGAGAGAAGAGAGGAAAGAGAGGAGAAGAGAAGAGAGGAGAAGAGAAGAGAAGAGAGAGGGGGATGAGACCATGAAACTGCATTGTGTTTTATAATAAGGTGTGGTGTGATTGATAAGTGTATATTGTTAGAAAATCATTTAGTTAATTCAACAGTAGAATGTGGCTGGATGATGATGATTCCTTCCCCTCTTCATTAAATCATTTAGTTAATTCAACAGTAGAACATGGCTGGATGAGGATGATTCATTCCCCTCTTCATTAAAGCATTTAGTTAATTCAACAGTAGAACATGGCTGGATGAAGATGATTCATTCCCCTCTTCATTAAATCATTTAGTTAATTCAACAGTAGAATGTGGCTGATGAGGATGATTCATTCCCCTCTTCATTAAATCCTAATTTCAACCATCTTTTAGATTGAATTATACGATCCTTGCAGAAAACCAGCATCTGCAAGTATGACTGATGTGATACAGAGTTCAGTTTCTTTTAAGGTTTTTACATTAAAGATTGTTTTATTTCATCACTTGAAACCTTGCGAATCTGCAGGATAAACAATTGATTCTGACAGTTTTAGAGTGCAAGATTTTGTTTTCTCCAATGATGCATTTTGGCAGTAACACCAGTGTGGCTTGGGTTTATCTGAAAGTTCCTCTGGATACTGTTTCAGATTGAATACTGCAGTTACTTTTAGAATATGTCAGCATGATTCACTTCTGTTCTCCAGACAGACAACAGACAGAAACAGTTGATCCATTCATATCGCTACAGTAGCATAATACAGTAATATAATACAGTAGTATAATACAGTAGTATAGTACAGTAGTATAGTACAGTAACATAGTACAGTAATATAATACAATAGTATAGTACAGTAGTATAGTACAGTAGTATAATACAGTAACATAGTACAGTAATATAATACAGTAGTATAGTACAGTAGTATAGTACAGTAGTATAGTACAGTAGTATAGTACAGTAACATAGTACAGTAGTATAGTACAGTAGTATAGTACAGTAGTATAATACAGTAGTATAGTACAGTAGTATAGTACAGTAGTATAGTACAGTAGTATAGTACAGTAACATAGTACAGTAGTATAGTACAGTAGCATAGTGCAGTAGTATAGTACAGTAGTATAGTACAGTAGTATAGTACAGTACAGTGGAGGCTGCTGACAAATGGAGGAGGATGGGAGACCCACGGTATAGGCGTGGACAAAGCGCATTTGAAAAGTAATCAGCCGCGACCCAGCCGCGAGCTGCTCAGTGACGCGAGCTACCAGACGGGCAAAATGCATTTCATGCTCGCTTCGAGGCAAGCAACACTGAAGCATGCATGAGAGCACCAGCTGTTCCGGATGACTGTGTGATCACGCTCTCCGTAGCCGATGTGAGCAAGACCTTTAAACAGGTAAACATTCACAAGGCCGCAGGGCCAGACGGATTACCAGGATGTGTCTCAGAGCATGCAAGGACCAACTGGCAAGTGTCTTCACTGACATTTTCAACCTCTCCCTGACCGAGTCTGTAATACCTACATGTTTCAAGCAGACCACCATAGCCCAAGAATGCGAAGGTAACCTGCCTAAATGACTACCACCCCGTAGCACTCACATCGGTAACCATGAAGTGCTTTGAAAGGCTGGTCATGGCTCACATCAACACCAACATCCCGGAAACCCTAGACCCACTCCAATTTGCATACCACCCCAAAAGATCCACAGATGACGCAATCTCAATCGCACTCCACACTGCCCTTTCCCACCTGGACAAAAGGAACACCTATGTGAGAATGCTATTCATTGACCACAGTTCAGCATTCAACACCATAGTGCCCACAAAGCTCATCACTAAACTAAGGACCCTGGAACTAAACATCTCCATCTGCAACTGGATCCTGGAATGCCTGACGGGCCGCCCCCAGGTGGTAAGGTTAGGTAACAACACATCTGCCACACTGATCCTCAACAAGGGGGCCCCTCAGGGGTGCGTGCTCAGTCCCCTCCTGTACTCCCTGTTCACCCACGACTGCGTGGCCAAGCACGACTCCAACACCATCATTAATTTTGCTGACGACACAACGGTGGTAGGCCTGATCACCAACAATGATGAGACAGCCTAAAGGGAGGAGGTCAGAGACCTGGCAGTGTGGTGCCAGGACAACAACCTCTCCCTCAACGTGGGCAAGACAAAGGAGATGATCGTGGACTACAGGAAAAGGAGGGCCGAACACGCTCCCATTCACATCGACGGGGCTGTAGTGTAGAGGGTCAGGAGTTTCAAGTTCCTTGGTGTCCACATCACCATCAAACGATCATGGTCCAAACACACCAAGACAGTCGTGAAGAGGGCACGACAACACCTTTTCCCCTCAGGAGACTGAAAATATTTGAAATGGCTCCCCAGATCCTCAGAAAGTCATACAGCTGCACCATCGAGAGCATCCTGACTGGTTGCATCACCGCCTGGTATGGCAACTGCTCTGCATCTGACCGTAAGGTGCTACAGAGGGTAGTGTGTACGGCCCAGTTCATCACTGGGGCCAAGCTTCCTGCCATCCAGGACCTATATACTCGGCGGTGCATAGTCACTTTACCCCTACCTACATGTACAAATTACCTCAAATAACCTGTACCCCCAACACATTGACTCGGTACCGGTACCCCCTGTATATAGCCTCATTATTGTTATTTTGTTGTGTTTTTCTATTTATTTTTTACTTTAGTTTATTTAGTAAATATTTTCTTAACTCTATTTTCTTAAAACTGCATTGTTGGTTAAGGGCTTGTAAGCATTTCACGGTAAGGTCTACAGCTGTGGTATTCAGCGCATGTGACAAATACAATTTTATTTGATTGGATTTGACAGGATTTGACTGGGAAGACAAAAAACAATAACACAACAAGCAAGGAGTAAAATCACATTGATGTGTAATAATGTGTTTGTGTTTGTGTATGTGATTGACTCTGCATAGTAATGAGGGGAAACTGATAGGGCTACTCGCAGTGCTTGGAGAGGAAACATTCATTGTGCCAGTGCATGATGGGACATGGGGAATAACAGACAGCAGAGGACCAGGGGATTCAGTTATTCAGCGGGGCACAGGGCTGTTCAGTTATTCAGAGTGGCACAGGGCTGTTCAGTTCTTCAGAGAGCACAGGGCTGTTCAGTTCTTCAGAGTGGCACAGGGCTGTTCAGTTCTTCAGAGAGCACAGGGCTGTTCAGTTATTCAGAGGGACAGCTATCTCTTCAAAAGTGAGAAGTACATTTTTTTTATATATAAATCTTCCAGCTTTGCCTTGAACCCGTATGACACAGTATCATCATCCATGGTAGTTAGCTCTACAACTGAGCTACACGGGACTCTTGGTTGACTTGCAAAAAAAAAACGGTGAAGCTGCCCAGTGTCGCAAAGAAAACCTTGACTTTGGGAATGAACTTCGTACTTTTGACTCAGAACTAAATTGAGCCGGTGTGCATAGCAATGGAGCCACTGGGGGGGGTACTCCTCTTATTTAGACTGCAGGCCATTTAAGTCAGAAGCACCATTATAGGTTTGGGGCAACAGGTTTTCTCCATGAGGTTCAACTCAGACATCTCAGAATTCACAAAGTCAAACACAAAATGCGCATCTCGCCCACTTGGCACGTCAAAATAGCCCAAGAAACGTTCCTGAATAAAGCCCTGTTCATGTGATGTCTGTGGATTCATCCATTTGCCATGCGAAAAAAAACGGTGCAACGTCCACGCTGCGTCTTTTAATCTCACCTTTAATTGATTTCGACATCTCAGAAAAGACAGTAGAAAGTTCCATATGTTCAGCAAGTAACGCATCGTAACGTGCAGTTACCTCTGCAAGCTCCATGTAGTTGCCCTTGGTAGTGGAACTATCCCTCTCGTCGTGTCCTCTAAGAGCTCATTCTTGTATGATCAAAAAACGCAGTGGTGTTGATAAACTGCATCCCTGCTTCTTCTTACTTTCTCATTGTGCTGCGCAGTTTGAATACGCAGACCTTCTTCATGATCGATGGTGCTTTTTCCCCAGAAGCTTGAATCTGATGTGGGCATTTATATGCTCCCTGCTATTGTTTTTTTGTCGTTTAGCTGAACGATCAATGTTCTTTAGGTCACAGTACCCCCCTTTCGCCCAAGACTTAGACTTTCCAAAAAAGCAGGCAAGGCCAGCTTGATGAAAGAATCCCTGTTAACCAGCTATACTGTTGATACCAGTTGGTATTGAACGTCCTCACCTTTTCATCCTTCTTCATGAAACTGATCTCAGGCAGAGGTCGACCCTCGGTTTTAATTCACACCTTTTCCGTGTACCCAGAGAATGGAAAGTGGTTGTTCAACAAAAAGTCCACAACATTTTTGGTAGCGTTAGCGAGAGAGAGAGAGAGAGAGAGACAGAGAGAGAGAGAGAGAGAGAGAGAGAGAGAGAGAGAGAGAGAGAGAGAGAGAGAGAGAGAGAGATAGAGAGAGAGAGACAGAGAGAGAGAGAGAGGTAGAGAGAGAGAGAGAGAGAGAGAGAAGGTAGAGAGAGGAGCGATAGGAGAGAGGAGAGAGAGAGAGGAGAGAGAGAGAGAGGAATAGAGGGCAGACTCCTAGCAGACTGTTTAGTAATTACATGGTAGAAACCAATCAGGTAGAACACTGGTCCTTAATTAGCTCAGCACAACAACAGAACCAGGATTGGAGGTACCCAGGGGTCACATCCCCCCCAAGTAGCCCACAGCAATGCACTGCAGCAAGGTTCATGGCCCATTGCCAGGAGAAAGTGGCAACCAGTGGAGCACAAACACTGTTACAACACTGTTACAACACTGTTACAACACTGTACATAGATAATAGTAGAACATCTTTATCCTTTTGAAACTTTTTTTTGTGTGTCATGTTTACTATTCATTTCTGATTGTTTATTTCACTGTTGTTTATTGTTTTTCACTTGCTTTGGCAATGTTAACATTTGTTTCCCATGCCAATAATGCCCCTTGAATTGAGAGCGAGAGCGAGAGCGAGAGCGAGAGAGAGAGAGACAGAGACAGAGACAGAGACAGAGACAGAGACAGAGACAGAGACAGAGACAGAGACAGAGACAGAGACAGAGAGAGAGAGAGAGAGAGAGAGAGAGAGAGAGAGAGAGAGAGAGCGAGAGAGAGAGAGAGAGAGAGAGAGAGAGAGAGAGAGAGAGAGAGAGAGAGAGAGAGAGAGAGAGAGAGAGAGCGAGAGAGAGAGAGAGAGAGAGAGAGAGAGAGAGAGAGAGAGACGAGAGAGAGAGAGAGAGAGAGAGAGAGAGAGAGAGAGAGAGAGAGAGAGACAGAGACAGAGAGAGAGAGAGAGAGAAGAGAGAGAGAGAGAGAGAGAGAGAGAGAGAGAGAGAGAGAGAGAGAGAGAGAGAGAGAGAGAGAGAGAGAGAGAGAGAGACAGAGAGAGAGAGAGAGAGAGAGAGATGGGGGAGAGAGAGAGAGAGAGAGAGATAGAGGGAGAGAGAGAGAGAGAGAGAGAGAGAGACAGAGATAGATAGAGGGAGAGAGAGAGAGAGAGAGAGAGACAGAGATAGATAGAGGGAGAGAGAGAGAGAGAGAGAGAGAGAGAGAGAGAGAGAGAAGACAGAGAGAGAGTTGGAGCCACTTTACACCTTCATTACTAAACAAGAGAAAGAGCTTCAGCTTCTCCACAACAAACGGAATGGTGGTAATTAGTTTTTAGAGAAACCAGGGACGGAGCAGAGATGAGTGGTGCGGTCCATAGAGAATATAATCCATAGAACGGTCTTGGAACCTCTAAACCTGGTATTAGATAGAACGCAGAGGCCCCACCCACCCGTGGGGAACCTGTGGTTACCTAAGTTACCCCATTGGCTCACAGCAACAACGTTTGTCAACAATGTACAACATGTCTAAAGATGACTTTTCAACATTGAGAGTTTTCACTACTTAGAAAAGAAAAAGATGACTCATTAAGAATTAGAATTAAAGAACTAGAATAAAGAACTAGAATTCAAGAATTAAATAATTAGAATTAAAGAACTAGAATTAAATAATTAGAATTACAGAAATAGAATTAAAGAAATAGAATTACTAGAACGTCATGATTTAGAAAGAAAACGCTGACACCCTTCAACAGTTGGACACTTTGACGCTAGAGTATGACGCAATAAACACCCGATCTGCAGAGATCGCTGACATGAAATCCAAGCAACAACACGTTGAGCAATGTGAAAGAGGAAGAGGAAGAAAGAGGAAGAGGAACGTACCATCCACAGCGTTCAACCCCCCAGATGGATCCTTCTGAAATCAACTCAGGCTTTTAAAACATTTTTTTCACAAACTGTATCAATCAGAAAACAAAAGTTTAAAGGAGGATATAGACTAGTATTATAAGTGAACCAGAGAATATGAATATGAAATATTACCTCAGGTGAGTTGTTGGAGGCAATCAATAATCTACTAAATGGGAAGTCTCCTGGTAATGAGAGCGAGAGCGAGAGCGAGAGAGACAGAGACAGAGACAGAGACAGAGAGAGAGAGAGAGAGCGAGAAGAGAGAGAGAGAGAGAGAGAGAGAGAGAGAGAGAGAGAGAGAGAGAGAGAGATTTTAGATTACTTGTAGTTTTTCATGTTGTCTGTCTGTAATTTTTTGTAATGACTTGGTGCTGCCTATCTTGGCCAGGACGCTCTTGAAAAAGAGATTTTAAATCTCAATGAGCCTTTCCTGGTTAAATAAAGGTTAAATAAAATAAAAAAAATAAAAAAATGAAGGATTCCCAGTGGAATTTTATAGACACTTTGTCACAAATTACTAAAGCCTATGTTACAATAATAAGCCATTTAGCAGACGCTTTTATCCAAAGCGACTTACAGTCATGTGTGCATACATTTTTTACGTATGGGTGGTCCCGGGGATCGAACCCACTACCCTGGCGTTACAAGCGCCATACTCTACCAATTGAGCTACAGAGGACCTCTTATGCTCACAGCAGCTGTAGAGAAAAATGAACTTCCCCAGTCACTATGTTTGGCTACAATCACCCTACTTAACAGGAAAGATAAGGATCCATTGTCATGCAGATCCTTCCGCCCAGTATCACTCTTGAATGTGGATTACAAAATCATCGCTAAGGTATTGGCTTTTCACAAAAAGTTGATTCACTCAGATCAAACAGGGTTTATACAGCACATGATGTCTTCAGACAATCAAAAAATATATATATATATATAATCCATCACACCAAGGATTTGAATGATCCAAAAGTAGCAATATCAATAGATGCTGAAAAAGCATTCGATAGGGTGGAATGGGCATATTTAGTGGCTGTATTAAAAAAGTTTAGTTTTTATTTTATTTCCTGTATTGAGCTATTGTACAAATTCCCATAAATAATCTATATGAACAAATGGACAGGTCTCTGAACCATTTAAGTTATCAAAAAGGACCAGACAGGGATGCCCTTTGTCTAGTTATTTATTTTCTTTAGCCACAGAACCCCTAGCATCAATAATTAGAACTCATGGCTCAATCCGCGGTATAGAGATTGGTGGAGATCAACATGTGATATCATTGTATGCAGATTACATTGTACTTTATTTATCTGAACCAGAACAATCTTCTGTAATTTATTTTACTATTTTATTGGAGACATATGGTGCTGTATCAGGATTCAAAGTGAATTGGTAGAACACTGAAACGATGCCCGTTTCTAATTAGGACTCAAGTTTAGAAAGTACATTTAAGAGGAATTTGAAATAACTGGGTGTACTGATAATCTGGAGGAGGCATATAAAATCAATTACTTTCCTTTAATAGATAAGATTTAATCAGATTTTCAGAGATGGAGATCTCTCCCTATTTTAGATGTAAAGACACAGGTGTAAACTACTTAAGTCGTTTTTTGGGATATCTTTACTATTTAGTACTTTTACTTTTACTTCACTACATTCCTAAAGAGAATTATGTACTTTTTACTCCATACATTTTCCCTGACACCCAAAAGTACTAGTTACATTTTGAATGCTTAGCAGGACAGGAAAATGGTCCAATTCACTTATCAACAGAACTTCCCTGGTCATCCCTACTGCCTCTGATCTGGCATACTCACTAAATACAAATGTCTGAGTGTTGGAGTGTAAATGATGCCTGTGTGTGGGCGCGTGCCCCTGGCTATCTGTAAATGATGCCTGTGTGTGGGCGCGTGCCCCTGGCTATCTGTAAATGATGCCTGTGTGTGGGCGCGTGCCCCTGGCTATCTGTAAATGATGCCTGTGTGTGGGCGCGTGCCCCTGGCTATCTGTAAATGAAAAAATAAAAAAATGAAAATGGTGCCGTCTGGTTTGCTTAATATAAGGAATTTTAAATGATTTATACTTTTACTTTTGATACTTAAGTATATTTTAAAACAAATACTTATAGACTTTTATTCAATAAGTATTTTACTGGGTGACTTTCACTTTTACTTGAGTCATTTTCTATTAAGGTATCTTTACTTTTACTCAAGACAATTGGGCACTTTCCACTTCTGTATACCAAGGTTGGTGTCTTCTATTGGCAAATGTGCAATCGTTCCATTCGAGACTATTTTATCAACGGACATTAAGAACTGTAATATACTATGCTTCTCCGAGTCATGGCTGAACAAGGACATCGATAATACATACTGAACAAAAATATAAAAGCAACAATTTCAACGATTTTACTGAGTTACAGTTCATAAAAGGAAATCAGTCAATTGTATTAAATAAATTAAGCCATAATCTATTGATTTCACATGACTGGGCAGGGGCGCAACCATGGGTGGGCCTGGGAGGGCATAGGCACCCACCCACTTGGGAGCCAGTCCCAGCCAATCAGAATGAGTATTTCCCCAAAAAAAGGCTTTATTTCAGACAGAAATACTCCTCAGTCTTTTATCAGCTGTCTGGGAGGCTGGTCTCAGATGATCCTGCAGGTGAAGAAGCCGGATGCGGAGGTCCTGGGCTGGCGTGGTTACACGTGGTCTGCCGTTGTGAGGCTGGTTGGACGTACTGCCAAATTCTCTAAAAGGACTTTGGAGGTGGATTATGGCAGATAAATTAACATTCAATTATCTGGCAACAGCTCTGTTGGACATTCCTGCAGTCAGCAGGCCAATTGCACGCTCACTCAAAACTTGAGACATCTGTGGCATTGTGTTGTGTGACAAAACTGCACATTTTAGAGTGTTCTTTTATTGTCCACAGCACAAGGTGCACCTGTGTAATGATGATGCTTTTTTAATCAGCTTCTTGATATGCCACACCTGTCAGGTGGATGGATTATCTTGGCAAAGGAGAAATGCTCACTAACAGGGATGAACACAAATGTGTGCAAAACATTTTGGGAGAAATTAACTTTTTTGTTTCTGGGATCTTTTATTTCAGCTCATGAAACATGGGACCAACACTTTACATGTTGCCTTTATATTTTTGTTCAGTATAAATCTAGCTGGTTTTTCAACGCATCGGCAGGACAGAACGGCAGCGTCCGGTAAGCTCAAGGGGGGAGGTGTGTGTCTCTTTGTTAACAGAAGCTGGTGATCTCTAATGTTAAGGAAGTCTCGTGGTTCTGCTCGCCTGAGTTAGAATACCTCATGATAAGCTGTAGACCGTACTATTTACCAAGAGAGTTTTCATCTATATTTTTCATAGTTGTCTATTTACCACCACAAACCGATGCTGGCACTAACACCGCACTCAACGAGCTGTATAAGGCCATAAGCAAACAGGAAAATGCTCACCCAGAGGTGGCACTCCTAGTGGCCGGTGATTTTAATGCAGGAAAACAAAAATCCACTTCACCGAATTTCTACCAGCATGTCACCTGTGCAACTACAGGGATAAAAACTATAGATCACCTTTACTCCACACACAGAGACGCATTCAAACCTGCTTACAAACAACTCACAGGAAGTACCAATGACAGGCTCAATATGGTCCGATGAAGCAGATGCTAAGCAACAGGACTGTTTCACACAGACTGGAATATGTTTCGGGATTCATCCGATATCATTGAGGACTAAACCACATCAGTCACAAGCTTCATTAATAAGTGCATCAACGACGTCGTCCCCACAGTGACCATGATATCCCAACCAGAAGGTTTACAGGCAACATCTACACTGAGCTAAAGACTAGACCTTTCAACGAGCAGGACACTAACCCGGACACTTATAAGAAATCCCACTGTGCCCTTTGAAGAACCATCAAACATGTGAGGTGAGAGACCTGGCAGTGGGGTGCCATGACAACAACCACTCCCTAAATGTGGGCTAAACAAAGGAGCTGATCATGGACTACAGGAAACGGATGGCCGAGTGTGCCCCCATTCACATCGACAGGGATAGAGTATAGAGGGTTGAGAGCTTCAAGTTCCTCTGTGTCAACATCACTAAGGACATATCATGGTCCAAACACACAAACACAGTCGTGAAAGAGGGCACGACAATGCCTCTTTCCCCTCAGGAGGTTGAAAAGTTTTGGCCCTCAGATCCTCATAAAATTCTACAGCTGCACCACTGAGAGTATTTTGACTGAATGCATCACCGCTTGGTATGGCTGCTCGGCATCTAACTGCAAGGCGCTACAGAGGGTAGTGCGTACGGCGCAGTACATCACTGGGGCTGAGCTCCCTGCCATCCAGGACCTCTATACCAGGCGGTGTCAGAGGAAGGCCCTAAAAATTGTCAAAGACTCCAGCCACCCAAGTCATAGACTGTTCTCTCTGCTACCACACGGCAAGCGGCACCGGAGCACCAAGTCTGTGACCAAAAGGCACCTAAACAGCTTCTACCCCCAAGCCATAAAACTGCTGAACAGTTAAACAAAATGGCTACCCAGACTATTTACTATTTACACATTTATTTATTTATTATTTATTTATTTATTTATCTTAATTGTTTTGCACCTTTATAATGTAATCACTCACTAGACTCTACCCACACACTCACACATACTACACTGACACTTCAACACACACACACACAAACACAACGGCTCGGATGTGGCAGGGCTTGAAAACTATTACAGACTACAAAGGGAAGCTCAGCCGCGAGCTGCACAGTGACACGAGCCTACCAGACGAGCAAAATCACTTCTATGGTCGCTTGGAGGCAAGTAACACTGAAGCACGCATGAGAGCATCAGCTGTTCCGGATGACTATGTGATCACGCTCTCCGTAGCCGCTGTGAGTAAGACTTTTACATATGTCAACATTCACAAGGCCGCAGGGCCAGACGGATTACCAGGACGTGTACTCCGAGCATGCGCTGACCAACTGGCAAGTGTCTTCACTGACATTTTCAACCTCTCCCTGACTGAGTCTGTAATACCAACGTTTCAAGCAGACCACCATAGTCCCTGTGCCCAAGAACACTAAGATAACCTGCTTAAATGACTACCGACACGTAGCACTCACGTCTATAGCCATGAAGTGCTTTGAAAGGCTGGTCATGGCTCACATCAATACAATTTTCCCAGAAACCCTAGACCCACTCCAATTTGCATACCACCCCAACAGATTCACAGATGATGCAATCTCTATTGCACGCCACACTGCCCTTTCCCACCTGGACAGTGTTCAACATCATAGTGCCCTCAAAGCTCATCACTAAGCTAAGGACCCTGGGACTAAACACCTCCCTCTGCAACTGGATCCTGGACTTCCTGACGGGCCGCCCCCAGGTGGTAAGGTTAGGTAACAACACATCTGCCACGCTGATCCTCAACACGGGGGCCCCTCAGGGGTGCGTGCTCAGTCACCTCCTGTATTCCCTGTTCACCCATGACTGCATGGCCAGGCACGACTCCAACACCATCATTAAGTTTGCCGACGACACAACAGTGGTAGGCCTGCTACGATGAGACAGCCTATAGGGAGGAGGTCAGAGACCTGGCCGTGTGGTGCCAGGACAACAACCTCTCCCTCAACGTGACCAAGACAAAGGAGATGATTGTGGACTACAGGAAAAAAAGAGGACTGAGCACTCCTCCATTCTCATCGACGGGGCTGTAGTGGAACAGGTTGAGAGCTTCAAGTTCCTTGGTGTCCACATCACCAACAAACTATCATGGTCCAAACACGCCAAGACAGTCGTGAAGAGGGCACAACAAAGCCTATTCCCCCTCAGGAGACTGAAAAGATTTGGCATGGGTCCTCAGATCCTCAAAAAGTTATACAATTGCACCATCGAGAGCATCCTGACTGGTTGCATCACCGCCTGGTATGGCAACTGCTCGGCCTCCGACCGCAAGGCACTACAGAGGGTAATGCGTACGGCCCAGTACATCACTGGGGCCAAGCTTCCTGCCATCTAGAACCTCTATACCAGGCGGTGTCAGAGGAAGGCCCTAAAAATTATCAAAGACTCCAGCCACCCTAGTCATAGACTGTTCTCTCTACTACCGCACGGCAAGCGGTACCGGAGCGCCAAGTCTAGGTCCAAAAGGCTTCTTAACAGCTTCTACCCCCAAGCCATAAGACTCCTGAACAGCTAATCATGGCTACCAGGACTATTTCTTAGTACTCCTTGTATATAGCCATGTTACTACCTGGTACTCCTGTACATTGACTCAGTACTGGTACTTCCTGTATATAGCCTCGTTATTGTTTTATTGTGTTACCATTTCCTTTTTTATTTAGCAAATATTTTTCTTACTTTTTAACTCTGCGTTGTTGGGAATGGGCTACACCTGTTATACTCGGCGCATGTTACCAATAACATTGTATTTGATTATTCCAGTTTAAATTCCATCCAACTTTTTAAAATAATATAAATGACCTCCTCTCCAATTGTATTTGGAATGGAAAGACCACGAGTCAAATTGACTGTTTTCCACTTCCCCCCACGAAGCTAGAGTTCCTGGACTAACTCATATGAAGCTGTATTAGGGTGCACCTTGACTTAAACAATGGACAGCAGACTCTCCTTGTGCATGGAGGAGTATCATAACACCTTATGGTCTAAAATATATTCACTACTTTGGGTCCAAGGCGTTGAAGAAAAAAAAAAAAATAGGCAATCCAATGATTCTGAATTCCTTTTGTAAAGAAGTTGATTGCCACGTTATTCTCAAGGGTTGATTGAAACTCTACCTGAGGGACCTATAAGGAAAACATGGGAAACAGATCTAAAGGAAGAAATTGAGAAGAACCATTGGTCACAGATATGTGAAAATGTCATCCTGCTCCTACAACCTAAGAAAACTACTGTAATTTAAAATAATTCATAGGAATTACTACACTCCTGCCAGAATGCATGTAATGCACCCAGAAATGTCATATCTCTGCTGGAGAAGCAAAAAGCTCAAAGGAACCCTATTGCATGTGCTGTGGTCCTGTGACAAACTGACACTATTCTGGGATAATGTATGTGCTATAGTGGAGGCTCCTCAGAGGAGGAAGGGGAGGACCATCCTCCTCGG
>NW_025534550.1:82500-142500 GCF_020615455.1 Coregonus clupeaformis | reverse complement strand
GATGCTACCCTCCACAGGGACATATACAGGATGCTACCTCAGGACTGCTACCCTCCACAGGGACATATACAGGATGCTACCCTCCACAGGGACATATCAGGATGCTACCCTCCACAGGGACATATACAGGATGCTACCCACAGGGACATATACAGGATGCTACCCTCCACAGGGACATATACAGGATGCTACCCTCCACAGGGACATATACAGGATGCTACCCACAGGGACATATACAGGATGCTACCCTCCACAGGGACATATACAGGATGCTACCCTCCACAGGGACATATACAGGATGCTACCCACAGGGACATATACAGGATGCTACCCTCCACAGGGACATATACAGGATGCTACCCTCCACAGGGACATATACAGGATGCTACCCTCCACAGGGACATATACAGGATGCTACCCTCCACAGGGACATATACAGGATGCTACCCTCCACAGGGACATATACAGGATGCTACCCTCCACAGGGACATATACAGGATGCTACCCTCCACAGGGACATATACAGGATGCTACCCTCCACAGGGACATATACAGGATGCTACCCTCCACAGGGACATATACAGGATGCTACCCTCCACAGGGACATATACAGGATGCTACCCTCACAGGGACATATACAGGATGCTACCCTCCACAGGGACATATACAGGATGCTACCCTCCACAGGGACATATACAGGATGCTACCCTCCACAGGGACATATACAGGATGCTACCCTCCACAGGGACATATACAGGATGCTACCCTCCACAGGGACATATACAGGATGCTACCCTCCACAGGGACATATACAGGATGCTACCCTCCACAGGGACATATACAGGATGCTACCCTCCACAGGGACATATACAGGATGCTACCCTCCACAGGGACATATACAGGATGCTACCCTCCACAGGGACATATACAGGATGCTACCCTCCACAGGGACATATACAGGATGCTACCCTCCACAGGGACATATACAGGATGCTACCCTCCACAGGGACATATACAGGATGCTACCCTCCACAGGGGACATATACAGGATGCTACCCTCCACAGGGACATATACAGGATGCTACCCTCCACAGGGACATATACAGGATGCTACCCTCCACAGGGACATATACAGGATGCTACCCTCCACAGGGACATATACAGGATGCTACCCTCCACAGGGACATATACAGGATGCTACCACTCCACAGGGACATATACAGGATGCTACCCTCCACAGGGACATATACAGGATGCTACCCTCCACAGGGACATATACAGGATGCTACCCTCCACAGGGACATATACAGGATGCTACCCTCCCCAGGGACATATACAGGATGCTACCCTCCCACAGGGACATATACAGGATGCTACCCTCCACAGGGACATATACAGGATGCTACCCTCCACAGGGACATATACAGGATGCTACCCTCCACAGGGACATATACAGGATGCTACCCTCCACAGGGACATATACAGGATGCTACCCTCCACAGGGACATATACAGGATGCTACCCTCCACAGGGGACATATACAGGATGCTACCCTCCACAGGGACATATACAGGATGCTACCCTCCACAGGGACATATACAGGATGCTACCCTCCACAGGGACATATACAGGATGCTACCCTCCACAGGGACATATACAGGATGCTACCCTCCACAGGGACATATACAGGATGCTACCCTCCACAGGGACATATACAGGATGCTACCCTCCACAGGGACATATACAGGATGCTACCCTCCACAGGGACATATACAGGATGCTACCCTCACAGGGACATATACAGGATGCTACCCTCCACAGGGACATATACAGGATGCTACCCTCCACAGGGACATATACAGGATGCTACCCCCCACAGGGGGACATATACAGGATGCTACCCTCCACAGGGACACATACAGGATGCTACCCTCCACAGGGACATATACAGGATGCTACCCTCCACAGGGACATATACAGGATGCTACCCTCCACAGGGACATATACAGGATGCTACCCTCCACAGGGACATATACAGGATGCTACCCTCCACAGGGACATATACAGGATGCTACCCTCCACAGGGACATATACAGGATGCTACCCTCCCACAGGGACATATACAGGATGCTACCCTCCACAGGGACATATACAGGATGCTACCCTCCACAGGGACATATACAGGATGCTACCCTCCACAGGGACATATACAGGATGCTACCCTCCACAGGGACATATACAGGATGCTACCCTCCACAGGGACATATACAGGATGCTACCCTCCACAGGGACATATACAGGATGCTACCCTCCACAGGGACATATACAGGATGCTACCCTCCACAGGGACATATACAGGATGCTACCCTCCACAGGGACATATACAGGATGCTACCCTCCACAGGGACATATACAGGATGCTACCTTCCACAGGGACATATACAGGATGCTACCCTCCACAGGGACATATACAGGATGCTACCCTCCACAGGGACATATACAGGATGCTACCCTCCACAGGGACATATACAGGATGCTACCCTCCACAGGGACATATACAGGATGCTACCCTCCACAGGGACATATACAGGATGCTACCCTCCACAGGGACATATACAGGATGCTACCCTCCACAGGGACATATACAGGATGCTACCCTCCACAGGGACATATACAGGATGCTACCCTCCACAGGGACATATACAGGATGCTACCCTCCCACAGGGACATATACAGGATGCTACCCTCCACAGGGACATATACAGGATGCTACCCTCCCACAGGGACATATACAGGATGCTACCCTCCACAGGGACATATACAGGATGCTACCCTCCACAGGGACATATACAGGATACCCTCACAGGACATACAGGATGCTACCCTCCACAGGGACATATACAGGATGCTACCCTCCACAGGGACATATACAGGATGCTACCCTCCACAGGGACATATACAGGATGCTACCCTCCACAGGGACATATACAGGATGCTACCCTCCACAGGGACATATACAGGATGCTACCCTCCACAGGGACATATACAGGATGCTACCCTCCACAGGGACATATACAGGATGCTACCCTCCACAGGGACATATACAGGATGCTACCCTCCCCAGGGACATATACAGGATGCTACCCTCCACAGGGACATATACAGGATGCTACCCTCCACAGGGACATATACAGGATGCTACCCTCCACAGGGACATATACAGGATGCTACCCTCCACAGGGACATATACAGGATGCTACCCTCCACAGGGACATATACAGGATGCTACCCTCCCCAGGGACATATACAGGATGCTACCCTCCACAGGGACATATACAGGATGCTACCCTCCACAGGGACATATACAGGATGCTACCCTCCACAGGGACATATACAGGATGCTACCCTCCACAGGGACATATACAGGATGCTACCCTCCACAGGGACATATACAGGATGCTACCCTCCACAGGGACATATACAGGATGCTACCCTCCACAGGGACATATACAGGATGCTACCCTCCACAGGGACATATACAGGATGCTACCCCCACAGGGACATATACAGGATGCTACCCTCCACAGGGACATATACAGGATGCTACCCTCCACAGGGACATATACAGGATGCTACCCTCCACAGGGACATATACAGGATGCTACCCTCCACAGGGACATATACAGGATGCTACCCTCCACAGGGACATATACAGGATGCTACCCTCCACAGGGACATATACAGGATGCTACCCTCCACAGGGACATATACAGGATGCTACCCTCCACAGGGACATATACAGGATGCTACCCTCCACAGGGACATATACAGGATGCTACCCTCCACAGGGACATATACAGGATGCTACCCTCCACAGGGACATATACAGGATGCTACCCCTCCACAGGGACATATACAGGATGCTACCCTCCACAGGGACATATACAGGATGCTACCCTCCACAGGGACATATACAGGATGCTACCCTCCACAGGGACATATACAGGATGCTACCCTCCACAGGGACATATACAGGATGCTACCCTCCACAGGGACATATACAGGATGCTACCCTCCACAGGGACATATACAGGATGCTACCCTCCACAGGGACATATACAGGATGCTACCCTCCCACAGGGACATATACAGGATGCTACCCTCCACAGGGACATATACAGGATGCTACCCTCACAGGGACAGTATACAGGATGCTACCCTCCACAGGGACATATACAGGATGCTACCCTCCACAGGGACATATACAGGATGCTACCCTCCACAGGGACATATACAGGATGCTACCCTCCACAGGGACATATACAGGATGCTACCCTCCACAGGGACATATACAGGATGCTACCCTCCACAGGGACATATACAGGATGCTACCCTCCACAGGGACATATACAGGATGCTACCCTCCACAGGGACATATACAGGATGCTACCCTCCACAGGGACATATACAGGATGCTACCCTCCAGTACAGGATGCTACCCTCCACAGGGACATATACAGGATGCTACCCTCCACAGGGACATATACAGGATGCTACCCTCCACAGGGACATATACAGGATGCTACCCTCCACAGGGACATATACAGGATGCTCCCCTCCACAGGGACATATACAGGATGCTACCCTCCACAGGGACATATACAGGATGCTACCCTCCCACAGGGACATATACAGGATGCTACCCTCCACAGGGACATATACAGGATGCTACCCTCCACAGGGACATATACAGGATGCTACCCTCCACAGGGACATATACAGGATGCTACCCTCCACAGGGACATATACAGGATGCTACCCTCCACAGGGACATATACAGGATGCTACCCTCCACAGGGACATATACAGGATGCTACCCTCCACAGGGACATATACAGGATGCTACCCTCCACAGGGACATATACAGGATGCTACCCCCCACAGGGACATATACAGGATGCTACCCTCCACAGGGACATATACAGGATGCTACCCTCCACAGGGACATATACAGGATGCTACCCTCCACAGGGACATATACAGGATGCTACCCTCCACAGGGACATATACAGGATGCTACCCTCCACAGGGACATATACAGGATGCTACCCTCCACAGGGACATATACAGGATGCTACCCTCCACAGGGACATATACAGGATGCTACCCTCCCACAGGGACATATACAGGATGCTACCCTCCACAGGGACATATACAGGATGCTACCCTCCACAGGGACATATACAGGATGCTACCCTCCACAGGGACATATACAGGATGCTACCCTCCCACAGGGACATATACAGGATGCTACCCTCCACAGGGACATATACAGGATGCTACCCTCCACAGGGACATATACAGGATGCTACCCTCCACAGGGACATATACAGGATGCTACCCTCCACAGGGACATATACAGGATGCTACCCTCCACAGGGACATATACAGGATGCTACCCTCCACAGGGACATATACAGGATGCTACCCTCCACAGGGACATATACAGGATGCTACCCTCCACAGGGACATATACAGGATGCTACCCTCCACAGGGACATATACAGGATGCTACCCTCCACAGGGACATATACAGGATGCTACCCTCCACAGGGACATATACAGGATGCTACCCTCCACAGGGACATATACAGGATGCTACCCTCCACAGGGACATATACAGGATGCTACCCTCCACAGGGACATATACAGGATGCTACCCTCCACAGGGACATATACAGGATGCTACCCTCCACAGGGACATATACAGGATGCTACCCTCCACAGGGACATATACAGGATGCTACCTCCACAGGGACATATACAGGATGCTACCCTCCACAGGGACATATACAGGATGCTACCCTCCACAGGGACATATACAGGATGCTACCCTCCACAGGGACATATACAGGATGCTACCCTCCACAGGGACATATACAGGATGCTACCCTCCCACAGGGACATATACAGGATGCTACCCTCCACAGGGACATATACAGGATGCTACCCTCCCCAGGGACATATACAGGATGCTACCCTCCACAGGGACATATACAGGATGCTACCCTCCACAGGGACATATACAGGATGCTACCCTCCACAGGGACATATACAGGATGCTACCCTCCACAGGGACATATACAGGATGCTACCCTCCACAGGGACATATACAGGATGCTACCCTCCACAGGGACATATACAGGATGCTACCCTCCACAGGGACATATACAGGATGCTACCCTCCACAGGGACATATACAGGATGCTACCCTCCACAGGGACATATACAGGATGCTACCCTCCACAGGGACATATAAGGATGCTACCCACAGGGACATACACAGGATGCTACCCTCCACAGGGACATATACAGGATGCTACCCTCCACAGGGACATATACAGGCCAGGGCATGCTACCCTCCACAGGGACATATACAGGATGCTACCCTCCACAGGGACATATACAGGATGCTACCCTCCACAGGGACATATACAGGATGCTACCCTCCACAGGGACATATACAGGATGCTACCCTCCACAGGGACATATACAGGATGCTACCCTCCACAGGGACATATACAGGATGCTACCCTCCACAGGGACATATACAGGATGCTACCCTCCCCAGGGACATATACAGGATGCTACCCTCCACAGGGACATATACAGGATGCTACCCTCCACAGGGACATATACAGGATGCTACCCTCCACAGGGACATATACAGGATGCTACCCTCCACAGGGACATATACAGGATGCTACCCTCCACAGGGACATATACAGGATGCTACCCTCCACAGGGACATATACAGGATGCTACCCTCCACAGGGACATATACAGGATGCTACCCTCCACAGGGACATATACAGGATGCTACCCTCCACAGGGACATATACAGGATGCTACCCTCCACAGGGACATATACAGGATGCTACCCTCCACAGGGACATATACAGGATGCTACCCTCCACAGGGACATATACAGGATGCTACCCTCCCACAGGGACATATACAGGATGCTACCCTCCACAGGGACATATACAGGATGCTACCCTCCACAGGGACATATACAGGATGCTACCCTCCACAGGGACATATACAGGATGCTACCCTCACAGGGACATATACAGGATGCTACCCTCCACAGGGACATATACAGGATGCTACCCTCCACAGGGACATATACAGGATGCTACCCTCCACAGGGACATATACAGGATGCTACCCTCCACAGGGACATATACAGGATGCTACCCTCCACAGGGACATATACAGGATGCTACCCTCCACAGGGACATATACAGGATGCTACCCTCCACAGGGACATATACAGGATGCTACCCTCCACAGGGACATATACAGGATGCTACCCTCCACAGGGACATATACAGGATGCTACCCTCCCCAGGGACATATACAGGATGCTACCCTCCACAGGGACATATACAGGATGCTACCCTCCACAGGGACATATACAGGATGCTACCCTCCACAGGGACACATACAGGATGCTACCCTCCCCAGGGACATATACAGGATGCTACCCTCCACAGGGACACATACAGGATGCTACCCTCCACAGGGACATATACAGGATACTACCCTCCACAGGGACATATACAGGATGCTACCCTCCACAGGGACATATACAGGATGCTACCCTCCACAGGGACATATACAGGATGCTACCCTCCAGGGACATATACAGGATGCTACCCTCCACAGGGACATATACAGGATGCTACCCTCCACAGGGACATATACAGGATGCTACCCTCCACAGGGACATATACAGGATGCTACCCTCCACAGGGACATATACAGGATGCTACCCTCCACAGGGACATATACAGGATGCTACCCTCCACAGGGACATATACAGGATGCTACCTCCACAGGGACATATACAGGATGCTACCCTCCACAGGGACATATACAGGATGCTACCCTCCCACAGGGACATATACAGGATGCTACCCTCCACAGGGACATATACAGGATGCTACCCTCCACAGGGACATATACAGGATGCTACCCTCCACAGGGACATATACAGGATGCTACCCTCCACAGGGACATATACAGGATGCTACCCTCCACAGGGACATATACAGGATGCTACCCTCCACAGGGACATATACAGGATGCTACCCTCCACAGGGACATATACAGGATGCTACCCTCCACAGGGACATATACAGGATGCTACCCTCCACAGGGACATATACAGGATGCTACCCTCCACAGGGACATATACAGGATGCTACCCTCCCCAGGGACATATACAGGATGCTACCCTCCACAGGGACATATACAGGATGCTACCCTCCACAGGGACATATACAGGATGCTACCCTCCACAGGGACATATACAGGATGCTACCCTCCACAGGGACATACAGGATGCTACCCTCCACAGGGACATTATACAGGATGCTACCCTCCACAGGGACATATACAGGATGCTACCCTCCACAGGGACATATACAGGATGCTACCCCACAGGGACATATACAGGATGCTACCCTCCACAGGGACATATACAGGATGCTACCCTCCACAGGGACATATACAGGATGCTACCCCTCCACAGGGACATATACAGGATGCTACCCTCCACAGGGACATATACAGGATGCTACCCTCCCACAGGGACATATACAGGATGCTACCCTCCACAGGGACATATACAGGATGCTACCCTCCACAGGGACATATACAGGATGCTACCCTCCACAGGGACATATACAGGATGCTACCCTCCACAGGGACATATACAGGATGCTACCCTCCACAGGGACATATACAGGATGCTACCCTCCACAGGGACATATACAGGATGCTACCCTCCACAGGGACATATACAGGATGCTACCCTCCACAGGGACATATACAGGATGCTACCCTCCACAGGGACATATACAGGATGCTACCCTCCACAGGGACATATACAGGATGCTACCCTCCACAGGGACATATACAGGATGCTACCCTCCACAGGGACATATACAGGATGCTACCCTCCACAGGGACATATACAGGATGCTACCCTCCACAGGGACATATACAGGATGCTACCCTCCACAGGGACATATACAGGATGCTACCCTCCACAGGGACATATACAGGATGCTACCCTCCCACAGGGACATATACAGGATGCTACCCTCCACAGGGACATATACAGGATGCTACCCTCCACAGGGACATACAGGATGCTACCCTCCCACAGGGACATATACAGGATGCTACCCTCCACAGGGACATATACAGGATGCTACCCTCCACAGGGACATATACAGGATGCTACCCTCCACAGGGACATATACAGGATGCTACCCTCCACAGGGACATATACAGGATGCTACCCTCCACAGGGACATATACAGGATGCTACCCTCCACAGGGACATATACAGGATGCTACCCTCCACAGGGACATATACAGGATGCTACCCTCCACAGGGACATATACAGGATGCTACCCTCCACAGGGACATATACAGGATGCTACCCTCCACAGGGACATATACAGGATGCTACCCCCCCAGGGACATATACAGGATGCTACCCTCCACAGGGACATATACAGGATGCTACCCCCACAGGGACATATACAGGATGCTACCCTCCACAGGGACATATACAGGATGCTACCCTCCACAGGGACATATACAGGATGCTACCCTCCACAGGGACATATACAGGATGCTACCCCCACAGGGACATATACAGGATGCTACCCTCCACAGGGACATATACAGGATGCTACCCTCCACAGGGACATATACAGGATGCTACCCTCCACAGGGACATATACAGGATGCTACCCTCCACAGGGACATATACAGGATGCTACCCTCCACAGGGACATATACAGGATGCTACCCTCCACAGGGACATATACAGGATGCTACCCTCCACAGGGACATATACAGGATGCTACCCTCCACAGGGACATATACAGGATGCTACCCTCCACAGGGACATATACAGGATGCTACCCTCCACAGGGACATATACAGGATGCTACCCTCCACAGGGACATATACAGGATGCTACCCTCCACAGGGACATATACAGGATGCTACCCTCCACAGGGACATATACAGGATGCTACCCTCCACAGGGACATATACAGGATGCTACCCTCCACAGGGACATATACAGGATGCTACCCTCCACAGGGACATATACAGGATGCTACCCTCCACAGGGACATATACAGGATGCTACCCTCCACAGGGACATATACAGGATGCTACCCTCCACAGGGACATATACAGGATGCTACCCTCCACAGGGACATATACAGGATGCTACCCTCCACAGGGACATATACAGGATGCTACCCTCCACAGGGACATATACAGGATGCTACCCTCCACAGGGACATATACAGGATGCTACCCCCACAGGGACATATACAGGATGCTACCCTCCACAGGGACATATACAGGATGCTACCCTCCACAGGGACATATACAGGATGCTACCCTCCACAGGGACATATACAGGATGCTACCCTCCACAGGGACATATACAGGATGCTACCCTCCACAGGGACATATACAGGATGCTACCCTCCACAGGGACATATACAGGATGCTACCCTCCACAGGGACATATACAGGATGCTACCCTCCACAGGGACATATACAGGATGCTACCCTCCACAGGGACATATACAGGATGCTACCCTCCACAGGGACATATACAGGATGCTACCCTCCACAGGGACATATACAGGATGCTACCCTCCACAGGGACATATACAGGATGCTACCCCACAGGGACATATACAGGATGCTACCCTCCACAGGGACATATACAGGATGCTACCCTCCACAGGGACATATACAGGATGCTACCCCCCCAGGACATATACAGGATGCTACCCCACAGGGACATATACAGGATGCTACCCTCCACAGGGACATATACAGGATGCTACCCTCCACAGGGACATATACAGGATGCTACCCTCCCCAGGGACATATACAGGATGCTACCCTCCACAGGGACACTATACAGATGCTACCCTCCACAGGGACATATACAGGATGCTACCCTCCACAGGGACATATACAGGATGCTACCCCCACAGGGACATATACAGGATGCTACCCTCCACAGGGACATATACAGGATGCTACCCTCCACAGGGACATATACAGGATGCTACCCTCCACAGGGACATATACAGGATGCTACCCTCCACAGGGACATATACAGGATGCTACCCTCCACAGGGACATATACAGGATGCTACCCTCCACAGGGACATATACAGGATGCTACCCTCCACAGGGACATATACAGGATGCTACCCTCCACAGGGACATATACAGGATGCTACCCCCACAGGGACATATACAGGATGCTACCCTCCACAGGGACATATACAGGATGCTACCCTCCACAGGGACATATACAGGATGCTACCCTCCACAGGGACATATACAGGATGCTACCCTCCACAGGGACATATACAGGATGCTACCCTCCACAGGGACATATACAGGATGCTACCCTCCAGGGACATATACAGGATGCTACCCTCCAGGGATACAGGATGCTACCCTCCACAGGGACATATACAGGATGCTACCCTCCACAGGGACATATACAGGATGCTACCCTCCCCAGGGACATATACAGGATGCTACCCTCCACAGGGACATATACAGGATGCTACCCTCCACAGGGACATATACAGGATGCTACCCTCCACAGGGACATATACAGGATGCTACCCTCCACAGGGACATATACAGGATGCTACCCTCCACAGGGACATATACAGGATGCTACCCTCCACAGGGACATATACAGGATGCTACCCTCCACAGGGACATATACAGGATGCTACCCTCCCACAGGGACATATACAGGATGCTACCCTCCACAGGGACATATACAGGATGCTACCCTCCACAGGGACATATACAGGATGCTACCCTCCACAGGGACATATACAGGATGCTACCCTCCACAGGGACATATACAGGATGCTACCTCCACAGGGACATATACAGGATGCTACCCTCCACAGGGACATATACAGGATGCTACCCTCCACAGGGACATATACAGGATGCTACCCTCCACAGGGACATATACAGGATGCTACCCTCCACAGGGACATATACAGGATGCTACCCTCCACAGGGACATATACAGGATGCTACCCTCCACAGGGACATATACAGGATGCTACCCTCCACAGGGACATATACAGGATGCTACCCTCCACAGGGACATATACAGGATGCTACCCTCCACAGGGACATATACAGGATGCTACCCTCCACAGGGACATATACAGGATGCTACCCTCCACAGGGACATATACAGGATGCTACCCTCCACAGGGACATATACAGGATGCTACCCTCCACAGGGACATATACAGGATGCTACCCTCCACAGGGACATATACAGGATGCTACCCTCCACAGGGACATATACAGGATGCTACCCTCCACAGGGACATATACAGGATGCTACCCTCACAGGGACATATACAGGATGCTACCCTCCACAGGGACATATACAGGATGCTACCCTCCACAGGGACATATACAGGATGCTACCCTCCACAGGGACATATACAGGATGCTACCCTCCACAGGGACATATACAGGATGCTACCCTCCACAGGGACATATACAGGATGCTACCCTCCACAGGGACATATACAGGATGCTACCCTCCACAGGGACATAACAGGATGCTACCCTCCACAGGGACATATACAGGATGCTACCTCCACAGGGACATATACAGGATGCTACCCTCCACAGGGACATATACAGGATGCTACCCTCCACAGGGACATATACAGGATGCTACCCTCCACAGGGACATATACAGGATGCTACCCTCCACAGGGACATATACAGGATGCTACCCTCCACAGGGACATATACAGGATGCTACCCTCCACAGGGACATATACAGGATGCTACCCTCCACAGGGACATATACAGGATGCTACCCCCACAGGGACATATACAGGATGCTACCCTCCACAGGGACATATACAGGATGCTACCCTCCACAGGGACATAACAGGATGCTACCCTCCCACAGGGACATATACAGGATGCTACCCTCCACAGGGACATATACAGGATGCTACCCTCCACAGGGACATATACAGGATGCTACCCTCCACAGGGACATATACAGGATGCTACCCTCCACAGGGACATATACAGGATGCTACCCTCCACAGGGACATATACAGGATGCTACCCTCCACAGGGACATATACAGGATGCTACCCTCCACAGGGACATATACAGGATGCTACCTCCACAGGGACATATACAGGATGCTACCCTCCACAGGGACATATACAGGATGCTACCCTCCACAGGGACATATACAGGATGCTACCCTCCACAGGGACATATACAGGATGCTACCCTCCACAGGGACATATACAGGATGCTACCCTCCACAGGGACATATACAGGATGCTACCCTCCACAGGGACATATACAGGATGCTACCCTCCACAGGGACATATACAGGATGCTACCCTCCACAGGGACATATACAGGATGCTACCCTCCACAGGGACATATCAGGATGCTACCCTCCACAGGGACATATACAGGATGCTACCCTCCACAGGGACATATACAGGATGCTACCCTCCACAGGGACATATACAGGATGCTACCCTCCACAGGGACATATACAGGATGCTACCCTCCACAGGGACATATACAGGATGCTACCCTCCACAGGGACATATACAGGATGCTACCCTCCCACAGGGACATATACAGGATGCTACCCTCCACAGGGACATATACAGGATGCTACCCTCCACAGGGACATATACAGGATGCTACCCTCCACAGGGACATATACAGGATGCCACCCTCCACAGGGACATATACAGGATGCTACCCCCACAGGGACATATACAGGATGCTACCCTCCACAGGGACATATACAGGATGCCACCTCCACAGGGACATATACAGGATGCTACCCTCCACAGGGACATATACAGGATGCTACCCTCCCACAGGGACATATACAGGATGCTACCCTCCCACAGGGACATATACAGGATGCTACCTCCACAGGGACATATACAGGATGCTACCCTCCACAGGGACATATACAGGATGCTACCCTCCCACAGGGACATATACAGGATGCTACCCTCCACAGGGACATACAGGATGCTACCCTCCACAGGGACATATACAGGATGCTACCCTCCACAGGGACATACAGGATGCTACCCTCCACAGGGACATATACAGGATGCTACCCTCCACAGGGACATATACAGGATGCTACCCTCCACAGGGACATATACAGGATGCTACCCTCCACAGGGACATATACAGGATGCTACCCTCCCACAGGGACATATACAGGATGCTACCCTCCACAGGGACATATACAGGATGCTACCCCACAGGGACATATACAGGATGCTACCCTCCACAGGGACATATACAGGATGCTACCCCACAGGGACATATAGAGGCTCAGGGACATATACAGGATGCTACCCTCCACAGGGACATATACAGGATGCTACCCTCCACAGGGATATACAGGATGCTACCCTCCACAGGGACATATACAGGATGCTACCCCCACAGGGACATATACAGGATGCTACCCTCCACAGGGACATATACAGGATGCTACCCTCCACAGGGACATATACAGGATGCTACCCTCCACAGGGACATATACAGGATGCTACCCTCCACAGGGACATATACAGGATGCTACCCTCCACAGGGACATATACAGGATGCTACCCTCCACAGGGACATATACAGGATGCTACCCTCCACAGGGACATATACAGGATGCTACCCTCCACAGGGACATATACAGGATGCTACCCTCACAGGGACATATACAGGATGCTACCCTCCACAGGGACATATACAGGATGCTACCCTCCACAGGGACATATACAGGATGCTACCCTCCACAGGGACATATACAGGATGCTACCCTCCACAGGGACATATACAGGATGCTACCCTCCACAGGGACATATACAGGATGCTACCCTCCACAGGGACATATACAGGATGCTACCCTCCACAGGGACATATACAGGATGCTACCCTCCACAGGGACATATACAGGATGCTACCCTCCACAGGGACATATACAGGATGCTACCCTCCACAGGGACATATACAGGATGCTACCCTCCACAGGGACATATACAGGATGCTACCCTCCACAGGGACATATACAGGATGCTACCCTCCCCAGGGACATATACAGGATGCTACCCTCCAGGGACATATACAGGATGCTACCCTCCACAGGGACATATACAGGATGCTACCCTCCACAGGGACATATACAGGATGCTACCCCCCAGGGACATATACAGGATGCTACCCTCCACAGGGACATATACAGGATGCTACCCTCCACAGGGACATATACAGGATGCTACCCTCCACAGGGACATATACAGGATGCTACCCTCCACAGGGACATATACAGGATGCTACCCTCCACAGGGACATATACAGGATGCTACCCTCCACAGGGACATATACAGGATGCTACCCTCCACAGGGACATATACAGGATGCTACCCTCCACAGGGACATATACAGGATGCTACCCACAGGGACATATACAGGATGCTACCCTCCACAGGGACATATACAGGATGCCACCCTCCACAGGGACATATACAGGATGCTACCCTCCACAGGGACATATACAGGATGCTACCCTCCACAGGGACATATACAGGATGCTACCCTCCACAGGGACATATACAGGATGCTACCCTCCACAGGGACATATACAGGATGCTACCCTCCACAGGGACATATACAGGATGCTACCCTCCACAGGGACATATACAGGATGCTACCCTCCACAGGGACATATACCAGATGCTACCCTCCACAGGGACATATACAGGATGCTACCCTCCACAGGGACATATACAGGATGCTACCCTCCACAGGGACATATACAGGAGGCTACCCTCCACAGGGACATATACAGGATGTTACCCACAGGGACATATACAGGATGCTACCCTCCGCAGGGACATAAGGTGCCCTCCACAGGACATATACAGGATGCTAACCTCCACAGGGACATATACAGGATGCTACCCTCCACAGGGACATATACAGGATGCTACCCTCCACAGGGACATATACAGGATGCTACCCTCCACAGGGACATATACAGGATGCTACCCTCCACAGGGACATATACAGGATGCTACCCTCCACAGGGACATATACAGGATGCTACCCACAGGGACATATACAGGATGCTACCCTCCACAGGGACATATACAGGATGCTACCCTCCACAGGGACATATACAGGATGCTACCCTCCACAGGGACATATACAGGATGCTACCCCCACAGGGACATATACAGGATGCTACCCTCCACAGGGACATATACAGGATGCTACCCTCCACAGGGACATATACAGGATGCTACCCTCCACAGGGACATATACAGGATGCTACCCCCACAGGGACATATACAGGATGCTACCCCCCACAGGGACATATACAGGATGCTACCCTCCACAGGGACATATACAGGATGCTACCCTCCACAGGGACATATACAGGATGCTACCCTCCACAGGGACATATACAGGATGCTACCCTCCACAGGGACATATACAGGATGCTACCCTCCACAGGGACATATACAGGATGCTACCCTCCCACAGGGACATATACAGGATGCTACCCTCCACAGGGACATATACAGGATGCTACCCTCCACAGGGACATATACAGGATGCTACCCCCACAGGGACATATACAGGATGCTACCCTCCACAGGGACATATACAGGATGCTACCCTCCACAGGGACATATACAGGATCTACCCTCCACAGGGACATATACAGGATGCTACCCTCCCAGGGACATATACAGGATGCTACCCTCCACAGGGACATATACAGGATGCTACCCTCCACAGGGACATATACAGGATGCTACCCTCCCACAGGGACATATACAGGATGCTACCCTCCACAGGGACATATACAGGATGCTACCCTCCACAGGGACATATACAGGATGCTACCCTCCACAGGGACATATACAGGATGCTACCCTCCACAGGGACATATACAGGATGCTACCCTCCACAGGGACATATACAGGATGCTACCCTCCACAGGGACATATACAGGATGCTACCCTCCACAGGGACATATACAGGATGCTACCCCCACAGGGACATATACAGGATGCTACCCTCCACAGGGACATACAGGATGCTACCCTCCACAGGGACATATACAGGATGCTACCCTCCACAGGGACATATACAGGATGCTACCCTCCACAGGGACATATACAGGATGCTACCCTCCACAGGGACATATACAGGATGCTACCCTCCACAGGGACATATACAGGATGCTACCCTCCACAGGGACATATACAGGATGCTACCCTCCACAGGGACATATACAGGATGCTACCCTCCACAGGGACATATACAGGATGCTACCCTCCACAGGGACATATACAGGATGCTACCCCCACAGGGACATATACAGGATGCTACCCTCCACAGGGACATATACAGGATGCTACCCTCCACAGGGACATATACAGGATGCTACCCTCCACAGGGACATATACAGGATGCTACCCCCAGGGACATATACAGGATGCTACCCTCCACAGGGACATATACAGGATGCTACCCTCCACAGGGACATATACAGGATGCTACCCTCCACAGGGACATATACAGGATGCTACCCTCCACAGGGACATATACAGGATGCTACCCTCCACAGGGACATATACAGGATGCTACCCTCCACAGGGACATATACAGGATGCTACCCTCCACAGGGACATATACAGGATGCTACCCTCCACAGGGACATATACAGGATGCTACCCTCCACAGGGACATATACAGGATGCTACCCTCCACAGGGACATATACAGGATGCTACCCTCCACAGGATACAGGATGCTACCCACCAGGGACATATACAGGATGCTACCCTCCACAGGGACATATACAGGATGCTACCCTCCACAGGGACATATACAGGATGCTACCCTCCACAGGGACATATACAGGATGCTACCCCTCCACAGGGACATATACAGGATGCTACCCTCCACAGGGACATATACAGGATGCTACCCTCCACAGGGACATATACAGGATGCTACCCTCCACAGGGACATATACAGGATGCTACCCTCCACAGGGACATATACAGGATGCTACCCTCCACAGGGACATATACAGGATGCTACCCTCCACAGGGACATATACAGGATGCTACCCTCCACAGGGACATATACAGGATGCTACCCTCCACAGGGACATATACAGGATGCTACCCTCCCAGGGACATATACAGGATGCTACCCTCCACAGGGACAATACAGGTGCTACCCCCACAGGGACATATACAGGATGCTACCCTCCACAGGGACATATACAGGATGCTACCTCCACAGGGACATATACAGGATGCTACCCTCCACAGGGACATATACAGGATGCTACCCCCACAGGGACATATACAGGATGCTACCCTCCACAGGGACATATACAGGATGCTACCCTCCACAGGGACATATACAGGATGCTACCCTCCACAGGGACATATACAGGATGCTACCCTCCACAGGGGACATATACAGGATGCTACCCTCCACAGGGACATATACAGGATGCTACCCTCCACAGGGACATATACAGGATGCTACCCTCCACAGGGACATATACAGGATGCTACCCTCCACAGGGACATATACAGGATGCTACCCTCCACAGGGACATATACAGGATGCTACCCTCCACAGGGACATAACAGGATGCTACCCTCCACAGGGACATATACAGGATGCTACCCTCCCACAGGGACATATACAGGATGCTACCCTCCACAGGGACATATACAGGATGCTACCCTCCACAGGGACATATACAGGATGCTACCCTCCACAGGGACATATACAGGATGCTACCCCCCACAGGGACATATACAGGATGCTACCCTCCACAGGGACATATACAGGATGCTACCCTCCACAGGGACATATACAGGATGCTACCCTCCACAGGGACATATACAGGATGCTACCCTCCACAGGGACATATACAGGATGCTACCCTCCACAGGGACATATACAGGATGCTACCCCACAGGGACATATACAGGATGCTACCCTCCACAGGGACATATACAGGATGCTACCCTCCACAGGGACATATACAGGATCCCCTCCACCCAGGGACATATACAGGATGCTACCCTCCACACGGGGACATATACAGGATGCTACCCTCCACAGGGACATATACAGGATGCTACCCTCCACAGGGACATATACAGGATGCTACCCTCCCACAGGGACATATACAGGATGCTACCCTCCACAGGGACATATACAGGATGCTACCCTCCACAGGGACATATACAGGATGCTACCCCCACAGGGACATATACAGGATGCTACCCACAGGGACATATACAGGATGCTACCCTCCACAGGGACATATACAGGATGCTACCCTCCACAGGGACATATACAGGATGCTACCCCCACAGGGACATATACAGGATGCTACCCTCCACAGGGACATATACAGGATGCTACCCTCCACAGGGACATATACAGGATGCTACCCTCCACAGGGACATATACAGGATGCTACCCTCCACAGGGACATATACAGGATGCTACCCTCCACAGGGACATATACAGGATGCTACCCTCCACAGGGACATATACAGGATGCTACCCTCCACAGGGACATATACAGGATGCTACCCTCCACAGGGACATATACAGGATGCTATCCTCCCCAGGGACATATACAGGATGCTACCCTCCACAGGGACATATACAGGATGCTACCCTCCACAGGGACATATACAGGAGGCTACCCTCCACAGGGACATATACAGGATGCTACCCTCCACAGGGACATATACAGGATGCTACCCTCCACAGGGACATATACAGGATGCTACCCTCCACAGGGACATATACAGGATGCTACCCTCCACAGGGACATATACAGGATGCTACCCTCCACAGGGACATATACAGGATGCTACCCTCCACAGGGACATATACAGGATGCTACCCTCCACAGGGACATATACAGGATGCTACCCTCCACAGGGACATATACAGGATGCTACCCTCACAGGGACATATACAGGATGCTACCCTCCACAGGGACATATACAGGATGCTACCCTCCACAGGGACATATACAGGATGCTACCCTCCACAGGGACATATACAGGATGCTACCCCCCCAGGGACATATACAGGATGCTACCCTCCACAGGGACATATACAGGATGCTACCCTCCACAGGGACATATACAGGATGCTACCCTCCACAGGGACATATACAGGATGCTACCCCACAGGGACATATACAGGATGCTACCCTCCCACAGGGACATATACAGGATGCTACCCTCCACAGGGACATATACAGGATGCTACCCTCCACAGGGACATATACAGGATGCTACCCTCCACAGGGACATATACAGGATGCTACCCTCCACAGGGACATATACAGGATGCTACCCTCCACAGGGACATATACAGGATGCTACCCCCACAGGGACATATACAGGATGCTACCCTCCACAGGGACATATACAGGATGCTACCCTCCACAGGGACATATACAGGATGCTACCCTCCACAGGGACATATCAGGATGCTACCTCCACAGGGA
The DNA here is from genome assembly GCF_020615455.1 of Coregonus clupeaformis. Lineage (NCBI taxonomy): Eukaryota > Metazoa > Chordata > Actinopteri > Salmoniformes > Salmonidae > Coregonus > Coregonus clupeaformis. Next base: position 121,730 of record NW_025534550.1, on the reverse strand, counting down.
CATATACAGGATGCTACCCTCCCACAGGGACATACACAGGATGCTACCCTCCACAGGGACATATACAGGATGCTACCCTCCACAGGGACATATACAGGATGCTACCCTCCACAGGGACATATACAGGATGCTACCCTCCACAGGGACATATACAGGATGCTACCCTCCACAGGGACATATCAGGATGCTACCCTCCACAGGGACATATACAGGATGCTACCCTCCACAGGGACATATACAGGATGCTACCCTCCACAGGGACATAACAGGATGCTACCCTCCACAGGGACACATACAGGATCCACCCTCCACAGGGACATATACAGGATGCTACCCTCCACAGGGACATATACAGGATGCTACCCTCCACAGGGACATATACAGGATGCTACCCTCCACAGGGGACATATACAGGATGCTACCCTCCACAGGACATATACAGGATGCTACCCTCCACAGGGACATATACAGGATGCTACCCTCCACAGGGACATATACAGGATGCTACCCTCCACAGGGACATATACAGGATGCTACCCTCCACAGGGACATATACAGGATGCTACCCTCCACAGGGACATATACAGGATGCTACCCTCCACAGGGGACATATACAGGATGCTACCCTCCACAGGGACATATACAGGATGCTACCCTCCACAGGGACACATACAGGATGCTACCCCCCCAGGGACATATACAGGATGCTACCCTCCACAGGGACATATACAGGATGCTACCCTCCCACAGGGACATATAGGATGCTACCCTCCACAGGGACATATACAGGATGCTACCCTCCACAGGGACATATACAGGATGCTACCCCCACAGGGACATAACAGGATGCTACCCTCCACAGGGACATATACAGGATGCTACCCTCCACAGGGACATATACAGGATGCTACCCTCCACAGGGACATATACAGGATGCTACCCTCCACAGGGACATACAGGATGCTACCCTCCACAGGGACATATACAGGATGCTACCCTCCACAGGGACATATCAGGATGCTACCCTCCACAGGGACATATACAGGATGCTACCCTCCCAGGGACATATACAGGATGCTACCCTCCACAGGGACATATACAGGATGCTACCCTCACAGGGACATATACAGGATGCTACCCTCCACAGGGACATATACAGGATGCTACCCTCCACAGGGACATATACAGGATGCTACCCTCCACAGGGACATATACAGGATGCTACCCTCCACAGGGACATATACAGGATGCTACCCTCCACAGGGACATATACAGGATGCTACCCTCCACAGGGACATATACAGGATGCTACCCTCCACAGGGACATATACAGGATGCTACCTTCCACAGGGACATATACAGGAGGCTACCCTCCACAGGGACATATACAGGATGTTACCCACAGGGACATATACAGGATGCTACCCTCCACAGGGACATATACAGGATTCTACCCTCCACAGGGACATATACAGGATGCTACCCTCCCCAGGGACATATACAGGATGCTACCCTCCACAGGGACATACAGGATGCTACCCTCCACAGGGACAATCAGGATGCTACCCTCCACAGGGACACATACAGGATGCTACCCTCCACAGGGACATATACAGGATGCTACCCCCCAGGGGACATATACAGGATGCTACCCTCCACAGGGACATATACAGGATGCTACCCTCCACAGGGACATATACAGGATGCTACCCTCCACAGGGACATATACAGGATGCTACCCTCCACAGGGACATATACAGGATGCTACCCTCCACAGGGACATATACAGGATGCTACCCTCCACAGGGACATATACAGGATGCTACCCTCCACAGGGACATATACAGGATGCTACCCTCCCAGGGACATATACAGGATGCTACCCCCTACAGGGACATATACAGGATGCTACCCTCCACAGGGACATATACAGGATGCTACCCTCCACAGGGACATATACAGGATGCTACCCTCCACAGGGACATATACAGGATGCTACCCTCACAGGGACATATACAGGATGCACCTCCACAGGGACATATCAGGATGCTACCCTCCACAGGGACATATACAGGATGCTACCCTCCACAGGGACATATACAGGAGGCTACCCTCCACAGGGACATATACAGGATGTTACCCACAGGGACATATACAGGATGCTACCCTCCGCAGGGACATATACAGGATGCTACCCTCCACAGGGACATATACAGGATGCTACCCTCCACAGGGACATATACAGGATGCTACCCTACAGGGACATATACAGGATGCTACCCTCCACAGGGACATATACAGGATGCTACCCTCCACAGGGACATATACAGGATGCTACCCTCCACAGGGACATATACAGGATGCTACCCTCCACAGGGACATATACAGGATGCTACCCTCCACAGGGACACATACAGGATGCTACCCTCCCACAGGGACATATACAGGATGCTACCCTCCACAGGGACATATACAGGATGCTACCCTCCACAGGGACATATACAGGATGCTACCCTCCACAGGGACATATACAGGATGCTACCCTCCACAGGGACATATACAGGATGCTACCCTCCACAGGGACATATACAGGATGCTACCCTCCACAGGGACATATACAGGATGCTACCCTCCACAGGGACATATACAGGATGCTACCCTCCACAGGGACATATACAGGATGCTACCCTCCACAGGGACATATACAGGATGCTACCCTCCACAGGGACATATACAGGATGCTACCCTCCACAGGGACATATACAGGATGCTACCCTCCACAGGGACATATCAGGATGCTACCCTCCACAGGGACATATACAGGATGCTACCCTCCACAGGGACATATACAGGATGCTACCCTCCACAGGGACATATACAGGATGCTACCCTCCACAGGGACATATACAGGATGCTACCCTCCACAGGGACATATACAGGATGCTACCCTCCACAGGGACATATACAGGATGCTACCCTCCACAGGGACATATACAGGATGCTACCCTCCACAGGGACATATTGGATGCTACCCTCCACAGGGACATATACAGGATGCTACCCTCCACAGGGACATATACAGGATGCTACCCTCCACAGGGACATATACAGGATGCTACCCTCCACAGGGACATATACAGGATGCTACCCTCCACAGGGACATATACAGGATGCTACCCTCCACAGGGACATATACAGGATGCTACCCTCCACAGGGACATATACAGGATGCTACCCTCCACAGGGACATATACAGGATGCTACCCTCCACAGGGACATATACAGGATGCTACCCTCCACAGGGACATATACAGGATGCTACCCTCCACAGGGACATATACAGGATGCTACCCTCCACAGGGACATATACAGGATGCTACCCTCCACAGGGACATATACAGGATGCTACCCTCCACAGGGACATATACAGGATACCCCCCCAGGGACATATACAGGATGCTACCCTCACAGGGACATAACAGGATGCTACCCTCCACAGGGACATATACAGGATGCTACCTCCACAGGGACATATACAGGATGCTACCCTCCACAGGGACATATACAGGATGCTACCCTCCACAGGGACATATACAGGATGCTACCCTCCACAGGGACATATACAGGATGCTACCCTCCACAGGGACATATACAGGATGCTACCCTCCACAGGGACATATACAGGATCTACCCTCCACAGGGACATAACAGGATGCTACCCTCCACAGGGACATAACAGGATGCTACCCACAGGGACATATACAGGATGCTACCCTCCACAGGGACATATACAGGATGCTACCCTCCACAGGGACATATACAGATGCTACCCTCCCCAGGGACATATACAGGATGCTACCCTCCACAGGGACATATACAGGATGCTACCCTCCACAGGGACATATACAGGATGCTACCCTCCACAGGGACATATACAGGATGCTACCCTCCACAGGGACATATACAGGATGCTACCTCCACAGGGACATATACAGGATACTACCCTCCACAGGGACATATACAGGATGCTACCCTCCACAGGGACATATACAGGATGCTACCCTACAGGGACATATACAGGATGCTACCCTCCACAGGGGACATATACAGGATGCTACCCCCACAGGGACATATACAGGATGCTACCCTCCACAGGGACATATACAGGATGCTACCCTCCACAGGGACATATACAGGATGCTACCCTCCACAGGGACATATACAGGATGCTACCCTCCACAGGGACATATACAGGATGCTACCCTCCACAGGGACATATACAGGATGCTACCCTCCACAGGGACATATACAGGATGCTACCCTCCACAGGGACATATACAGGATGCTACCCTCCACAGGGACATATACAGGATGCTACCCTCCACAGGGACATATACAGGATGCTACCCTCCACAGGGACATATACAGGATGCTACCCTCCACAGGGACATATACAGGATGCTACCCTCCACAGGGACATATACAGGATGCTACCCTCCACAGGGACATATACAGGATGCTACCCTCCACAGGGACATATACAGGATGCTACCCTCCACAGGGACATATACAGGATGCTACCCTCCACAGGGACATATACAGGATGCTACCCTCCACAGGGACATATACAGGATGCTACCCTCCACAGGGACATATACAGGATGCTACCCTCCACAGGGACATATACAGGATGCTACCCTCCACAGGGACATATACAGGATGCTACCCTCCACAGGGGACATATACAGGATGCTACCCTCCACAGGGACATATACAGGATGCTACCCTCCACAGGGACATATACAGGATGCTACCCTCCACAGGGACATATACAGGATGCTACCCTCCACAGGGACATATACAGGATGCTACCCCCACAGGGACATATACAGGATGCTACCCTCCACAGGGACATATACAGGATGCTACCCCCACAGGGACATATACAGGATGCTACCCTCCACAGGGACATATACAGGATGCTACCCTCCACAGGGACATATACAGGATGCTACCCTCCACAGGGACATATACAGGATGCTACCCCCACAGGGACATATACAGGATGCTACCCTCCACAGGGACATATACAGGATGCTACCCTCCACAGGGACATATACAGGATGCTACCCTCCACAGGGACATATACAGGATGCTACCCTCCACAGGGACATATACAGGATGCTACCCTCCACAGGGACATATACAGGATGCTACCCTCCACAGGGACATATACAGGATGCTACCCTCCACAGGGACATATACAGGATGCTACCCTCCACAGGGACATATACAGGATGCTACCCACAGGGACATATACAGGATGCTACCCTCCACAGGGACATATACAGGATGCTACCCTCCACAGGGACATATACAGGATGCTACCCTCCCCAGGGACATATACAGGATGCTACCCTCCACAGGGACATATACAGGATGCTACCCTCCACAGGGACATATACAGTATGCTACCCTCCACAGGGACATATACAGGATGCTACCCTCCACAGGGACATATACAGGATGCTACCCTCCACAGGGACATATACAGGATGCTACCCTCCACAGGGACATATACAGGATGCTACCCTCCACAGGGACATAACAGGATGCTACCCTCCACAGGGACATATACAGGATGCTACCCTCCACAGGGACATATACAGGATGCTACCCTCCACAGGGACATATACAGGATGCTACCCTCCACAGGGACATATACAGGATGCTACCCTCCACAGGGACATATACAGGATGCTACCCTCCACAGGGACATATACAGGATGCTACCCTCCACAGGGACATATACAGGATGCTACCCCCACAGGGACATATACAGGATGCTACCCTCCACAGGGACATATACAGGATGCTACCCCCACAGGGACATATACAGGATGCTACCCTCCACAGGGACATATACAGGATGCTACCCTCCCACAGGGACATATACAGGATGCTACCCCCACAGGGACATATACAGGATGCTACCCTCCACAGGGACATATACAGGATGCTACCCTCCACAGGGACATATACAGGATGCTACCCTCCACAGGGACATATACAGGATGCTACCCTCCACAGGGACATATACAGGATGCTACCCTCCACAGGGACATATACAGGATGCTACCCTCCACAGGGACATATACAGGATGCTACCCTCCACAGGGACATATACAGGATGCTACCCTCCACAGGGACATATACAGGATGCTACCCTCCACAGGGACATATACAGGATGCTACCCTCCACAGGGACATATACAGGATGCTACCCTCCCACAGGGACATATACAGATGCTACCCTCCCCAGGGACATATACAGGATGCTACCCTCCACAGGGACATATACAGGATGCTACCCTCCACAGGGACATATACAGGATGCTACCCTCCACAGGGACATATACAGGATGCTACCCTCCACAGGGACATATACAGGATGCTACCCTCCACAGGGACATATACAGGATGCTACCCCCACAGGGACATATACAGGATGCTACCCTCCACAGGGACATATACAGGATGCTACCCTCCACAGGGACATATACAGGATGCTACCCTCCACAGGGACATATACAGGATGCTACCCTCCACAGGGACATATACAGGATGCTACCCTCCACAGGGACATATACAGGATGCTACCCTCCACAGGGACATATACAGGATGCTACCCTCCACAGGGACATATACAGGATGCTACCCTCCACAGGGACATATACAGGATGCTACCCTCCACAGGGACATATACAGGATGCTACCCTCCACAGGGACATATACAGGATGCTACCCTCCACAGGGACATATACAGGATGCTACCCTCCACAGGGACATATACAGGATGCTACCCTCCACAGGGACATATACAGGATGCTACCCTCCACAGGGACATATACAGGATGCTACCCTCCACAGGGACATATACAGGATGCTACCCTCCACAGGGACATATACAGGATGCTACCCTCCACAGGGACATATACAGGATGCTACCCCACAGGGACATATACAGGATGCTACCCTCCGGGACATATACAGGATGCTACCCTCCACAGGGACATATACAGGATGCTACCCTCCACAGGGACATATACAGGATGCTACCCCCACAGGGACATATACAGGATGCTACCCTCCACAGGGACATATACAGGATGCTACCCTCCACAGGGACATATACAGGATGCTACCCTCCACAGGGACATATACAGGATGCTACCCTCCACAGGGACATATACAGGATGCTACCCTCCACAGGGACATATACAGGATGCTACCCCACAGGGACATATACAGGATGCTACCCTCCACAGGGACATATACAGGATGCTACCCTCCACAGGGACATATACAGGATGCTACCCTCCACAGGGACATATACAGGATGCTACCCTCCACAGGGACATATACAGGATGCTACCCTCCACAGGGACATATACAGGATGCATCCCTCCAGGGACATATACAGGATGCTACCCTCCACAGGGACATATACAGGATGCTACCCTCCACAGGGACATATACAGGATGCTACCCTCCACAGGGACATATACAGGATGCTACCCTCCACAGGGACATATACAGGATGCTACCCTCCACAGGGACATATACAGGATGCTACCCTCCACAGGGACATATACAGGATGCTACCCTCCACAGGGACATATACAGGATGCTACCCTCCACAGGGACATATACAGGATGCTACCCTCCACAGGGACATATACAGGATGCTACCCTCCACAGGGACATATACAGGATGCTACCCCCACAGGGACATATACAGGATGCTACCCTCCACAGGGACATATACAGGATGCTACCCTCCACAGGGACATATACAGGATGCTACCCTCCACAGGGACATATACAGGATGCTACCCTCCACAGGGACATATACAGGATGCTACCCTCCACAGGGACATATACAGGATGCTACCCTCCACAGGGACATATACAGGATGCTACCCTCCACAGGGACATATACAGGATGCTACCCTCCACAGGGACATATACAGGATGCTACCCTCCCACAGGGACATATACAGGATGCTACCCTCCACAGGGACATATACAGGATGCTACCCTCCACAGGGACATATACAGGATGCTACCCTCCACAGGGACATATACAGGATGCTACCCTCCACAGGGACATATACAGGATGCTACCCCCACAGGGACATATACAGGATGCTACCCTCCACAGGGACATATACAGGATGCTACCCTCCACAGGGACATATACAGGATGCTACCCTCCACAGGGACATATACAGGATGCTACCCTCCCCAGGGACATATACAGGATGCTACCCTCCACAGGGACATATACAGGATGCTACCCTCCACAGGGACATATACAGGATGCTACCCTCCACAGGGACATATACAGGATGCTACCCTCCACAGGGACATATACAGGATGCTACCCTCCACAGGGACATATACAGGATGCTACCCTCCACAGGGACATATACAGGATGCTACCCTCCACAGGGACATATACAGGATGCTACCCTCCACAGGGACATATACAGGATGCTACCCTCCACAGGGACATATACAGGATGCTACCCTCCACAGGGACATATACAGGATGCTACCCTCCACAGGGACATATACAGGATGCTACCCTCCCCAGGGACATATACAGGATGCTACCCTCCACAGGGACATATACAGGATGCTACCCTCCACAGGGACATATACAGGATGCTACCCTCCACAGGGACATATACAGGATGCTACCCTCCCCAGGGACATATACAGGATGCTACCCTCCACAGGGACATATACAGGATGCTACCCTCCACAGGGACATATACAGGATGCTACCCTCCACAGGGACATATACAGGATGCTACCCTCCACAGGGACATATACAGGATGCTACCCTCCACAGGGACATATACAGGATGCTACCCTCCACAGGGACATATACAGGATGCTACCCTCCACAGGGACATATACAGGATGCTACCCTCCACAGGGACATATACAGGATGCTACCCCACAGGGACATATACAGGATGCTACCCTCCACAGGGACATATACAGGATGCTACCCTCCACAGGGACATATACAGGATGCTACCCTCCACAGGGACATATACAGGATGCTACCCTCCACAGGGACATATACAGGATGCTACCCTCCACAGGGACATATACAGGATGCTACCCTCCACAGGGACATATACAGGATGCTACCCACAGGGACATATACAGGATGCTACCCTCCACAGGGACATATACAGGATGCTACCCTCCACAGGGACATATACAGGATGCTACCCTCCACAGGGACATATACAGGATGCTACCCTCCACAGGGACATATACAGGATGCTACCCTCCACAGGGACATATACAGGATGCTACCCTCCACAGGGACATATACAGGATGCTACCCTCCAAGGGACATATCAGGATGCACAGGGACATATACAGGATGCTACCCTCCACAGGGACATATACAGGATGCTACCCTCCACAGGGACATATACAGGATGCTACCCTCCACAGGGACATATACAGGATGCTACCCTCCCCAGGGACATATACAGGATGCTACCCTCCACAGGGACATATACAGGATGCTACCCTCCACAGGGACATATACAGGATGCTACCCTCCACAGGGACATATACAGGATGCTACCCTCCACAGGGACATATACAGGATGCTACCCTCCACAGGGACATATACAGGATGCTACCCTCCACAGGGACATATACAGGATGCTACCCTCCACAGGGACATATACAGGATGCTACCCTCCACAGGGACATATACAGGATGCTACCCTCCACAGGGACATATACAGGATGCTACCCTCCACAGGGACATATACAGGATGCTACCCTCCACAGGGACATATACAGGATGCTACCCTCCACAGGGACATATACAGGATGCTACCCTCACAGGGACATATACAGGATGCTACCCTCCACAGGGACTTTGCTATCCCAGGGACATATACAGGATGCTACCCTCCACAGGGACATATACAGGATGCTACCCTCCACAGGGACATATACAGGATGCTACCCTCCACAGGGACATATACAGGATGCTACCCCACAGGGACATATACAGGATGCTACCCTCCACAGGGACATATACAGGATGCTACCCTCCACAGGGACATATACAGGATGCTACCCTCCACAGGGACATATACAGGATGCTACCCTCCACAGGGACATATACAGGATGCTACCCTCCACAGGGACATATACAGGATGCTACCCTCCACAGGGACATATACAGGATGCTACCCTCCACAGGGACATATACAGGATGCTACCCTCCACAGGGACATATACAGGATGCTACCCTCCACAGGGACATATACAGGATGCTACCCTCCACAGGGACATATACAGGATGCTACCCTCCACAGGGACATATACAGGATGCTACCCTCCACAGGGACATATACAGGATGCTACCCTCCCCAGGGACATATACAGGATGCTACCCTCCACAGGGACATATACAGGATGCTACCCTCCACAGGGACATATACAGGATGCTACCCTCCACAGGGACATATACAGGATGCTACCCTCCACAGGGACATATACAGGATGCTACCCTCCACAGGGACATATACAGGATGCTACCCTCCACAGGGACATATACAGGATGCTACCCTCCACAGGGACATATACAGGATGCTACCCTCCACAGGGACATATACAGGATGCTACCCTCCACAGGGACATATACAGGATGCTACCCTCCACAGGGACATATACAGGATGCTACCCTCCACAGGGACATATACAGGATGCTACCCTCCACAGGGACATATACAGGATGCTACCCTCCACAGGGACATATACAGGATGCTACCCTCCACAGGGACATATACAGGATGCTACCCTCCCACAGGGACATATACAGGATGCTACCCTCCACAGGGACATATACAGGATGCTACCCTCCACAGGGACATATACAGGATGCTACCCTCCACAGGGACATATACAGGATGCTACCCTCCACAGGGACATATACAGGATGCTACCCTCCACAGGGACATATACAGGATGCTACCCTCCACAGGGACATATACAGGATGCTACCCTCCACAGGGACATATACAGGATGCTACCCTCCACAGGGACATATACAGGATGCTACCCTCCACAGGGACATATACAGGATGCTACCCTCCACAGGGACATATACAGGATGCTACCCTCCACAGGGACATATACAGGATGCTACCCTCCACAGGGACATATACAGGATGCTACCCTCCACAGGGACATATACAGGATGCTACCCTCCACAGGGACATATACAGGATGCTACCCTCCCACAGGGACATATACAGGATGCTACCCTCCACAGGGACATATACAGGATGCTACCCTCCACAGGGACATATACAGGATGATACCCTCCACAGGGACATATACAGGATGCTACCCTCCCCAGGGACATATACAGGATGCTACCCTCCACAGGGACATATACAGGATGCTACCCTCCACAGGGACATATACAGGATGCTACCCTCCACAGGGACACATACAGCATGCTACCCTCCACAGGGACATATACAGGATGCTACCCACAGGGACATATACAGGATGCTACCCTCCACAGGGACATATACAGGATGCTACCCTCCACAGGGACATATACAGGATGCTACCCTCCACAGGGACATATACAGGATGCTACCCACAGGGACATATACAGGATGCTACCCTCCACAGGGACATATACAGGATGCTACCCTCCACAGGGACATATACAGGATGCTACCCACAGGGACATATACAGGATGCTACCCTCCACAGGGACATATACAGGATGCTACCCTCCACAGGGACATATACAGGATGCTACCCTCCACAGGGACATATACAGGATGCTACCCTCCACAGGGACATATACAGGATGCTACCCTCCACAGGGACATATACAGGATGCTACCCTCCACAGGGACATATACAGGATGCTACCCTCCACAGGGACATATACAGGATGCTACCCTCCCCAGGGACATATACAGGATGCTACCCTCCCCAGGGACATATACAGGATGCTACCCTCCACAGGGACATATACAGGATGCTACCCACAGGGACATATACAGGATGCTACCCTCCACAGGGACATATACATTACATTTTAGTCATTTAGCAGACGCTCTTATCCAGAGCGACTTACAGGAGCAATTAGGGTTAAGTGCCTTGCTCAAGGGCACATTAACGTCATTTAGCAGACGCTCTTAGCCAGAGCGACTCACAAATTGGTGCGTTCACCCTATAGCCAGTGGGATAACCTTTATCCTATCCCAGGTATTCCTTAAAGAGGTGGGGTTTCAAATGTCTCCGGAAGGTGGTGAGTGACTCCGCTGTCCTGGCGTCGTGAGGGAGCTTGTTCCACCATTGGGGTGCCAGGGCAGCGAACAGTTTTGACTGGGCTGAGCGGGAACTATGCTTCCGCAGAGGAAGGGGAGCCAGCAGGCCAGAGGTGGATGAGCGCAATGCCCTCGTTTGGGTGTAGGGACTGATCAGAGCCTGAAGGTACAGAGGTGCCGTTCCCCTCACTGCTCCATAGGCAAGCACCATGGTCTTGTAGCGGATGCGAGCTTCAACTGGAAGCCAGTGGAGTGTGCGGAGGAGGGGGGTGACGTGAGAGAACTTGGGAAGGTTGAACACCAGACGGGCTGCGGCATTCTGGATGAGTTGTAGGGGTTTAATGGCACAGGCAGGGAGGCCAGCCAACAGCGAGTTGCAGTAGTCCAGACGGGAGATGACAAGTGCCTGGATTAGGACCTGTGCCGCTTCCTGTGTAAGGCAGGGTCGTACTCTCCGAATGTTGTAGAGCATGAACCTGCAGGAGCGGGTCACCGCCTTGATGTTGGCGGAGAACGACAGGGTGTTGTCCAGGGTCACGCCTAGGCTCTTCGCACTCTGGGAGGAGGACACAGCGGAGTTGTCAACCGTGATGGCGAGATCATGGAACGGGCAGTCCTTCCCCGGGAGGAAGAGCAGCTCCGTCTTGCCAGGGGTTCAGCTTGAGGTGGTGATCCGTCATCCATACTGATATGTCTGCCAGACATGCAGAGATGCGATTCGCCACCTGGTTATCAGAAGGGGGAAAGGAGAAGATTAGTTGTGTATCGTCAGCGTAGCAATGATAGGAGAGACCATGTGAGGATATGACAGAGCCAAGTGACTTGGTGTATAGGGAGAAAAGGAGAGGGCCTAGAACTGAGCCTTGGGGGACACCAGTGGTGAGAGCACGTGGTGCGGAGACAGCTTCTCGCCACGCCACTTGGTAGGAGCGACCGGTCAGGTAGGACGCAATCCAGGAGTGAGCCGCGCCGGAGATGCCCAGCTCGGAGAGGGTGGAGAGGAGGATCTGATGGTTCACAGTGTCAAAGGCAGCAGACAGGTCTAGAAGGACAAGAGCAGAGGAGAGAGAGTTAGCTTTAGCAGTGCGGAGAGTCTCCGTGACACAGAGAAGAGCAGTCTCAGTTGAATGACCAGTCCTGAAACCTGATTGGTTTGGATCAAGAAGGTCATTCTGAGAGAGATAGCAAGAGAGTTGGCTAAAGACGGCACGCTCAATAGTTTTGGAAAGAAAAGAAAGAAGGGATACTGGTCTGTAGTTGTTGACATCAGTGGGGTCGAGTGTTGGTTTTTTTTTTTTTTTTGAGAAGGGGAGCAACTCTCGCTCTCTTGAAGACGGAAGGGACATGGCCGGCGGTCAAGGATGAGTTGATCAGCGAGGTGAGGTAGGGGAGAAGGTCACCGGAGATGGTCTGGAGAAGGGAGGAGGGGATGGGGTCAAGCGGGCAGGTTGTTGGGCGGCCTGCAGTCACAAGTCGCAGGATTTTATCTGGAGAGAGAGGGGAGAAAGAAGTCAAAGCATAGGGTAGGGCAGTGTGAGCAGGACCAGCAGTGTCATTAGACTTAACAAACGAGGATCGGATGTCGTCAACCTTCTTTTCAAAGTGGTTGACGAAGTCATCCACAGAGAGAGAGGAGGGGGGAGGATTCAGGAGGGAGGAAAATGTGGCAAAAGAGCTTCCTAGGGTTAGAGGCAGATGCTTGGAATTTAGAGTGGTAGAAGGTGGCCTTAGCAGCAGAAACAGATGAAGAAAATGTAGAGAGGAGGGAGTGAAAAGATGCCAGGTCGGCAGGGAGTTTAGTTTTCTTCCATTTCCGCTCCGCTGCCCGGAGCTCTGTTCTGTGAGCTCGCAGTGAGTCATCAAGCCACGGAGCTGGAGGGGAGGACCGAGCCGGCCGGGAGGATAGGGGACACAGAGAGTCAAAGGATGCAGAAAGGGAGGAGAGGAGGGTTGAGGAGGCAGAATCAGGAGATTGGAGGGAGAAGGATTGAGCAGAGGGAAGAGATGATAGGATGGAAGAGGAGAGAGTAGTGGGAGAGAGAGAGCGAAGGTTGCGGCGGCGCATTACCATCTGTGTAGGGGCAGAGTGAGTAGTGTGGGAGGAGAGCGAGAGAGAAAAGGAAACAAAGTAGTGGTCGGAGACATGGAGGGGAGTTGCAGTGAGATTAGTAGAGGAGCAGCATCTAGTGAAGATGAGGTCAAGCGTATTGCCTGCCTTGTGAGTAGGGGGGACGGTGAGAGGGTGAGGTCAAAAGAGGAGAGGAGTGGAAAGAAGGAGGCAGAGAGAAATGAGTCAAATGTGGACATAGGGAGGTTGAAATCCCCCAAAACTGTGAGGGGTGAGCCATCCTCAGGAAAGGAACTTATCAAGGCGTCAAGCTCATTGATGAACTCTCCAAGGGAACCTGGAGGGCGATAGATGACAAGGATATTAAGCTTAAATGGGCTAGTGACTGTGACAGCATGGAATTCAAATGAGGAGATAGACAGATGGGTTAGGGGAAAAATTGAGAATGTCCACTTGGGAGAGATGAGGATTCCTGTACCACCACCCCTCTGACCAGATGCTCTCGGGGTATGCGAGAACACATGGTCAGACGAGGAGAGAGCAGTAGGAGTAGCAGTGTTTTCAGTGGTGATCCATGTTTCCGTCAGCGCCAGGAAGTCGAGGGACTGGAGGTTGGCATAGGCTGGGATGAAGTCAGCTTTGTTGGCAGCAGAACGGCAGTTCCAGAGGCTGCCTGCGACCTGAACTCCAGGTGAGGGGTGCGTGCAGGGACCACCAGGTTAGAGAGGCAGCAGCCGCGCGGTGTGGTGCGTTTGTGTAGCCTGTGCAGAGAGGAGAGAACAGGGATAGGCAGAGGCATAGTTGACAGGCTGTAGCAAATGGCTACAAAAATGCAGAGGAGATCGGAATGAAATGAGCTAAGCATCTGGGAGAGGAGAGAGCAGGGCCTCCCTCACCAAAAACTTCTACCTCAGAAACTAAAATTGTTTCACTGAACCACCCGGAACAAAAACTCTCCCAACTTCCACCTTTAGAAATCAGAATTGTTGTGAACCACAGCGGTTCAATGTTTAAAGGAATAGACTCAACCCACTTTATTCAGCTAGCTAACTATGACACCATAGCTAACTAGCATGCTAGCATCCAATAACACACAGTTTAACACACAGTTTAGCACCAACACTTGGTCACAACAAACCACCAATAGTGTGTTAACTAGCTAACTAGCATGCTAGCATCCAGTAACACACAGTTTAGCACAAACACTTGGTCACAACATATACAGGATGATACCCTCCACAGGGACATATACAGGATGCTACCCACAGGGACATATACAGGATGCTACCCTCCCCAGGGACATATACAGGATGCTACCCTCCAGGGACATATACAGGATGCTACCCTCCACAGGGACATATACAGGATGCTACCCTCCCCAGGGACATATACAGGATGCTACCCTCCACAGGGACATATACAGGATGCTACCCTCCACAGGGACATATACAGGATGCTACCCTCCACAGGGACATATACAGGATGCTACCCACAGGGACATATACAGGATGCTACCCTCCACAGGGACATATACAGGATGCTACCCTCCCCAGGGACATATACAGGATGCTACCCTCCCCAGGGACATATACAGGATGCTACCCTCCACAGGGACATATACAGGATGCTACCCACAGGGACATATACAGGATGCTACCCTCCACAGGGACATATACAGGATGATACCCTCCACAGGGACATATACAGGATGCTACCCACAGGGACATATACAGGATGCTACCCTCCCCAGGGACATATACAGGATGATACCCTCCACAGGGACATATACAGGATGCTACCCACAGGGACATATACAGGATGCTACCCACAGGGACATATACAGGATGCTACCCTCCACAGGGACATATACAGGATGCTACCCTCCACAGGGACATATACAGGATGCTACCCTCCACAGGGACATATACAGGATGATACCCTCCACAGGGACATATACAGGATGCTACCCACAGGGACATATACAGGATGCTACCCTCCCCAGGGACATATACAGGATGCTACCCTCCAGGGACATATACAGGATGCTACCCTCCACAGGGACATATACAGGATGCTACCCTCCCCAGGGACATATACAGGATGCTACCCTCCACAGGGACATATACAGGATGCTACCCTCCACAGGGACATATACAGGATGCTACCCTCCACAGGGACATATACAGGATGCTACCCACAGGGACATATACAGGATGCTACCCTCCACAGGGACATATACAGGATGCTACCCTCCCCAGGGACATATACAGGATGCTACCCTCCCCAGGGACATATACAGGATGCTACCCTCCACAGGGACATATACAGGATGCTACCCACAGGGACATATACAGGATGCTACCCTCCACAGGGACATATACAGGATGATACCCTCCACAGGGACATATACAGGATGCTACCCACAGGGACATATACAGGATGCTACCCTCCCCAGGGACATATACAGGATGATACCCTCCACAGGGACATATACAGGATGCTACCCACAGGGACATATACAGGATGCTACCCACAGGGACATATACAGGATGCTACCCTCCACAGGGACATATACAGGATGCTACCCTCCACAGGGACATATACAGGATGCTACCCTCCACAGGGACATATACAGGATGCTACCCACAGGGACATATACAGGATGCTACCCTCCCCAGGGACATATACAGGATGCTACCCTCCAGGGACATATACAGGATGCTACCCTCCACAGGGACATATACAGGATGCTACCCTCCCCAGGGACATATACAGGATGCTACCCTCCACAGGGACATATACAGGATGCTACCCTCCACAGGGACATATACAGGATGCTACCCTCCACAGGGACATATACAGGATGCTACCCTCCACAGGGACATATACAGGATGCTACCCTCCCCAGGGACATATACAGGATGCTACCCTCCACAGGGACATATACAGGATGCTACCCTCCACAGGGACATATACAGGATGCTACCCACAGGGACATATACAGGATGCTACCCTCCACAGGGACATATACAGGATGCTACCCTCCACAGGGACATATACAGGATGCTACCCACAGGGACATATACAGGATGCTACCCTCCACAGGGACATATACAGGATGATACCCTCCACAGGGACATATACAGGATGCTACCCTCCACAGGGACATATACAGGATGCTACCCTCCACAGGGACATATACAGGAGGCTACCCTCCACAGGGACATATACAGGATGCTACCCTCCACAGGGACATATACAGGATGCTACCCTCCACAGGGACATATACAGGATGCTACCCTCCACAGGGACATATACAGGATGCTACCCTCCACAGGGACATATACAGGATGCTACCCTCCACAGGGACATATACAGGATGCTACCCTCCACAGGGACATATACAGGATGCTACCCTCCACAGGGACATATACAGGATGCTACCCACAGGGACATATACAGGATACTACCCTCCACAGGGACATATACAGGATGCTACCCTCCACAGGGACATATACAGGATGCTACCCACAGGGACATATACAGGATGCTACCCTCCACAGGGACATATACAGGATGCTACCCTCCACAGGGACATATACAGGATGCTACCCTCCCCAGGGACATATACAGGATGCTACCCTCCACAGGGACATATACAGGATGCTACCCTCCACAGGGACATATACAGGATGCTACCCTCCACAGGGACATATACAGGATGCTACCCTCCACAGGGACATATACAGGATGCTACCCTCCACAGGGACATATACAGGATGCTACCCTCCCCAGGGACATATACAGGATGCTACCCTCCACAGGGACATATACAGGATGCTACCCTCCACAGGGACATATACAGGATGCTACCCTCCACAGGGACATATACAGGATGCTACCCTCCACAGGGACATATACAGGATGCTACCCTCCACAACATAACCTTCACTCCAAACCAAAACTCCAAAACCTACAACCTGATTTTGGACGGAATTACAAGGAATTACCTGGAAGGCTTTCTACTACCAAGGATGACTATTCCCAAGCTATACAGAAATGGCTCTGGCAAACAAACTGAAACCTGAAAACACCATCCAACCTGGAACTGACTGAGTAATGTTTAGTCTGAAGCTATTTTTTACAATGTGTTTTTACTTTCAAAAAGCAAGAAGAAAAATACATTACAATGATATATTTAACTTTCTAAGGACTGAATGCTAAGGCTACCAAGCTTGCTAGTACAAAGAGATACAACTTCAATTAGCACTGACGTGTGAAGTGAGAGGTGTCAAAGCCCTTGAGCCCAACAACGGCAGGAGAGTTGCACAGTCTTCCCCAACCAAATGGAGAGGCCTTAGAAGCACCCTCCCGCTGTTCAGGGGTAATTAAGTACAGTACCCTCTGTATGTAAAGAATTATAAGACACGAAAAGAGTACAAAATGAAGCTCCTTATGGGAAATCAGGAGACACTTTTTGCTGACTTTTATAAAAATGGGAACATAAGCAACCTTATCTTCCACACAGACCATCCCCTGGCATGGCAGAGTGCTATATTACAGTTTTTCTCAATTGTTTACACACAAATACTGGTACTTGAGACACAATGACCACACCATGTAACTCATGCACCAACCCCCTGAACCAATTCTGCTAAACTACAAGCACAATTCCTGCTTTACACTCAAATTGCAGTTCTACAACACACTTTTTTCAAAACACTACACACAAATCTTTGCATTTGGCACAATTTTCATGCAGAAAATCTCTTGTTTTCACAATGAACACACTGCCATTCAAATATGCACACTGACTCATCACACGGGCAAACACCCGTCACACAGTTTTACAATTAGCAATCAGAGCTTTAGCATAAAAGGGCAACAGGTGAGCTCTTCTGTTTGGAGCAATGGATGCCAACATTGGAAACAGCGGCAGAGCCAGAGGAGTGAGAGTAAGAGGAGGAGGACGGGGAGGACGAGGACGAGAACGAGGACGGCCAAGGACCGTAATCTCTGATGAGATCCGAGCCACTTTGGTTGATCATGTGGGAGGCTGGGAAAAGAGTACAGCCAAATTTGAGCAGGTACACTGTAGCATCCATCATCCGGACATTCCGAAATGAGAATAGGTAAGAAATCTTCTCTCACTAGATAATTGCAGTACTGCATATCAATACAGTACTCAATGAGTACAGTAGTACAGTATTGCCTGTGGACTGTTCTGTAGGACTGTAAAAATAAAGTATGTTTCAAGTATTTGGGAAATGTATTTCTATTTTGTATTTACAGCATTTTACTATTTGTTTGGCAGAACTGAAAGATTACCAACACAAGGTGGTCGGGAACGTGTTCTGTCTCCTGAACAGGAAACTGAAATCATGAACATGGTCCTAGAAAATAACGCCATAACATTACAGCAAATACAAAGAAAAATAATAGAAAACAATGAGATATTTCAAAATATTGATAGGGTGAGCTTATCAACACTGGACCGTGTCTTGCGCAGAAATAATCTCAGGATGAAGCAGGTCTACAGGGTGCCATTTGAACGCAATTCAGAAAGAGTCAAAGAATTGCGATATAACTATGTGCAAGTGAGTCCTATACAATCCCACAATTGATGCATACTCTCAACACTGTATAAATTATACATATTTCAGTATTGTAATCATAATGATTGTGCTTCACAATAGTGACCACTCCATGTCTGTTTCTGATATTGTCATGTGTGTTTCAGAGAGTCCTTGAGCTAGAGGTGGCTGCAGTGGAGCACCAGTTCATCTTCATTGATGAGGTTGGATTCAACCTCACAAAAAGACGAAAGAGGGGAAGGAATATCATCGGCCAACGTGCCATTGTTCAAGTCCCTGGCCAGCGCGGAGGGAACATCACAATGTGTTCAGCGATTACCCACCACGGCGTCATCCATCACCATGCTACCCTTGGCCCCTACAACACCGCCCATCTGATCACATTCCTGGACACCCTACACAACACACTCATTCCACCAGATCAGGTAGATGGCCCAGAGCAGCTCATGTACGTTGTCATTTGGGACAGCGTAAGTTTCCACAGGGCTGCTCTGGTTCGTAACTGGTTCACTGCCCACCCACGCTTTTTAGTTGTTTATCTCCCTCCATATTCTCCATTCCTCAATCCTATTGAGGAATTTTTTTCTGCCTGGAGATGGAAAGTGTATGACCGAAATCCAAAAACGCGTATACCTCTTCTCCAAGCTATGGAAGACGCATGTGGAGATTTGCAGCTGATGCTTTTCATGGCTGGAATCGCCATGCTAGGCGATATTTCCCCCGCTGCTTGGCCAGGGACAAAATGTTCCACTGTAATAGTGAAGGTGTAAACTTGGCAGTAGAAAACCTAAACCGTATATTTGACCTCTCAGCTTCCCTATCAAATCTAAAATGTTCAAGCAAACAACTTAAGAAAATTAACAACAATGTCAAATGGTTTAATGAAGAATGCAAAAACCTAAGAAAGATTTGAGAAACCTATCCAACCAAAAACATAGAGACCCAGAAAACTTGAGCCTACGCCTTCACTATGGTGTATCACTAAAACAATACAGAAACACACTACGGAAAAAGAAGGAACAGCACGTCAGAAATCAGCTCAATGTAATTGAAGAATCCATAGACTCTAACCACTTCTGGGAAAATTGGAAAACACTAAACAAACAACAACACAAAGAGTTATCTATCCAAAACGGAGATGTATGGATAAACCACTTCTCCAATCTTTTTGGCCCTATAGCAAAGAAGAAACAGCAAAAAAATATACATGATCAAATGCAAATCTTAGAATCAACTATTAAAGACCACCAGATCCCACTGGATTTTCCAATTACATTGAATGAACTACAGGACAAAATACAAACCCTCCAACCCAAAAAGGCCTGTGGTGTTGTCCTTAATGAAATGATAAAATATACGGACCACAAATTCCAATTGGCTATACTCTTTAACATCTTCCCCACTAGAACAGTCACTAAAACAGTCTGCAGCACCCGGCCTCACCCTACTAGAATCTGAAGTCAAATGTCTACTGTTTGCTGATGATCTGGTGCTTCTGTCCCCAACCAAGGAGGGCCTACAGCAGCACCTAGATCTTCTGCACAGATTCTCTCAGACCAGGGCCCTGACAGTATATCTCAGTAAGAAAAAAATAATGGTGTTCCAAAAAAGGTCCAGTTGCCAGGACAACAAATACAAATTCCATCTAGACACCGTTGCCCTAGAGCACACAAAAAACTATACATACCTCGGCCTAAACATCAGCGCCACAGGTAACTTCCACAAAGCTGTGAACGATCTGAGAGACAAGGCAAGAAGGGCCTTCTATGCCATCAAAACGAACATAAAATTCGACATACCAATTAGGATCTGGCTAAAAATACTTGAATCTGTTATAGAACCCATTGCCCTTCGTGGTTGTGAGGTCTGGGCTCCGTTCACCAACCAAGAATTCACAAAATGGGACAAACACCAAATTGAGACTCTGCATGCAGAATTCTGCAAAAATATCCTGTACAACGAAGAACACCAAATAATGCATGCAGAGCAGAATTAGGCCGATACCCGCCAATGATCAAAATCCAGAAAAGAGCCGTTAAATTCTATAACCACTTAAAAGGAAGCGATTCCCAAACCTTCCATAACAAACCCATCACCTACAGAGAGATGAACCTGGAGAGGAGTCCTATAAGTAAGCTTGTCCTGGGGCTCTGTTCACAAACACAAACAGACCCCACAGAGCCCCAGGACAACAACACAATTAGACCCAACCAAATCATGAGAAAACAAAAAGAGAATTACTTGACAGATTGGAAAGAATTAACAAAAAAACAGAGCAAACTAGAATGCTATTTGGCTCTAAACAGAGAATACACAGTGGCAGAATACCTGACCACAGTTTTTTTTTTTTTTTTTTTTTTTCACCTTTATTTAACCAGGTAAACCAGTTGAGAACAAGTTCTCATTTACAACTGCGACCTGGCCAAGATAAAGCAAAGCAGTGCGATAAAAACAACAACACAGAGTTACATATGGGGTAAAACAAAACAAAGTCAAAAAATACAACAGAAATACATATATATACAGTGTGTGCAAATTTAGCAAGTTATGGAGGTAAGGCAATAAAATAGGCTATAGTGCAAAATAATTACAGTGCAAAATAATTACAATTAGTATTAACACTGGAATGATAGATAGATAGATGTTTACTGACCCAAACTTAAGGAAAGCTTTGACTATGAACAGACTCAGTGAGCATAGCCTTGCTATTGAGAAAGGCCGCCGTAGGCAGACCTGGCTCTCAAGAGAAGACAGGCTATGTGCACACTGACCACAAAATGAGGTGGAAACTGAGCTGCACTTCCTAACCTCCTGCCAAATGTATGACCATATTAGAGACACATATTTCCTCCGATTACAGAGATCCACAAAGAATTCGAAAACAAACCCAATTTTGATAAACTCCCTTATCTACTGTGTGAAAAACCACAGTGTGTCATCACAGCAGCAACATTTGTAACCTGTTGCCACAAGAAAAGGGCAACCAGTGAAGAACAAACACCATTGTAAATGCAACCCATATTTATGTTTATTCATTTTCCCATTTGTACTTTAACTATTTGCACATTGTTACAACACTGTATATAGACATAATATGACATTTGAAATGTCTTTATTCTTTTGGAACTTCTGAGTGTAATGTTTACTGTTAATATTTATTGTTTATTTCACTTTTGTTTACTATCTACTTCACTTGCTTTGGCAATGTTAACACACGTTTCCCATGCCAATAAAGCCCTTAAATTGAATTGAGAGAGAGAGAGAGAGAGAGAGAGAGAGAGAGAGAGAGAGAGAGAGGGAGACAGAGAGAGAGAGAGAGAGAGAGAAAGAGAGAGAGAGAGAGAGACAGCTAGCTATATTTCTTAGTATATATTTTTCCACTTTCACTTTCACTTACTTAGCTAGTGTCAAATGCAGCGAGCTAGTTTGGCCTTCTCAAACACCCGGCTCAAACAGAGAGGGTTGCTATATTAGCTAGCTGGCTATGGCTATCCATCACTGGAACTCTTCCAAGTCAAGGCAAGCTTTTGGTTTTATTAATGTATTGCCACCGGCGCCCGCAGGTGTAACTACTAAACTGATTGCTGTTGTCTACACTGTACTGCTTGATTGTAGCGTGTTGACTAATGCGTTAGTTCCAATGACTTGACTACGATGTAGGCTGTGTGTAGCGGTTAGCAGTCATGATATAAAAGTTTGGCTTGGAAAGGTTTTTTCACCTTGTCACAGACAGTGATGTGTTGTGAATTCCACAAGCGAAGGGAAAAGGTGAGAGGAGGAGAGCGCATAGATACTGTAGATGCGAGAAGGAATTCTATACAGTATACAACGAGCTGTTTGTATGTGTCTGGTATGAAAGTGAACTGTGTTTGCATGTGATGAGGGGTGTATTCATTGCGCCGATTCTGTTGTGAAACGTTTCTTAAATGGAAGCAAACGGAATCAAAATGGGATAAACATACCTGGTGTTTTGAATTGTATTTACATTCAGTGTGTAACCTACTAGCAATCACTTCTGATGTATAAACCCACATCAAGGTACTGACACTAACCTGTATATACAACCACTCCAGTACCCCTGCACATTGAATAAGGTACTGACACTGACCTGTATATTCAACCACTCCAGTACCCCAGCACATTGAATAAGGGACTGACACTGACCTGTATATCCAACCACTCCAGTACCCCTGCACATTGAATAAGGTACCGACACTGACCTGTATATCCAACCACTCCAGTACCCCTACACATTGAATAAGGGACTGACACTGACCTGTATATACAACCACTCCAGTACCCCAGCACATTGAATAAGGTACTGACACTGACCTGTATATACAACCACTCCAGTACCCCTGCACATTGAATAAGGTACTGACACTGACCTGTATATACAACCACTCCAGTACCCCTGCACATTGAATAAGGTACTGACACTGACCTGTATATACTTGTAGTTGTTGTGTTTTAAATTTTTATTCTATTTTCTATGATGATTATTATCACTACATTTGGGAAAGAGTTTGGAAATAATGTCACTGCTTTACACTGTATCGTGGTGAATAAACTCTGAAACTTGAAACTTAAGGTCATAGCGAATCTATTGGCTCCTCAAAGATGAGTAGAAACTAAATAAAAACCTGTCTGCTTTCTTAATAACCCAGATACCCACTCTGATTATTATTCATGCTTTTCCACTGGATTGATCACTGACTTGTTGCTTCTTATTAATGTAGTGTCAACACAACACACCCACACACACACACACACACACACACACACACACACACACACACACACAAGCACACACCACCTCTCCTAGAAGATAAATATGTTATCACCCTGATAAGCACAAAAATGAAAGGAAAAAAAAACATGAAAGTCAAATAGAGGAAATAAGGCTATCAAAGGCACTATCTGCCATCTTGTTTATTTACAACGTGTGGTGTGTGGTGTGTGGTGTGTGGTGTGTGTGGTGTGTGGTGTGTGTGTGGTGTGTGGTGTGTGGTGTGTGTGCGTGGTGTGTGGTGTGTGTGTGTGGTGTGTGTGTGGTGTGTGGTGTGGTGTGTGGTGTGTGTGTGTGTGTGTGTGGTGTGGTGTGTGTGTGGTGTGTGGTGCGTGTGTGGTGCGTGTGTGGTGCGTGGTGTGTGTGTGGTGTGTGTGTGTGGTGTGTGTGTGTGGTGAGCTAGTTCTTTGTTCAGTGTGAGATAACGTCACATCTCATGCCTCCCTCATAGCAGCAGGCCTGGGGGCAGTTATTCTGAGGGGTCTCCTGAGCTGGAGCCTGAGGCGGCCGTTGGAGATGTGGGGCCGGTGAGGGGCCGGTGAGGAGCCGTTGGAGATGTGGGGCCAGTGAGGGGCCAGTGATGGTCCGGTGAGGGTTCGGTGAGGGTCCGGTGAGGGTCCGTTGGAGATGTGGGGCCGGTCAGGGGCCGGTGAGGAGCCGTTGGATATGTGGGGCCAGTGAAGGGCCAGTGATGGTCCGGTGAGGGTCCGGTGAGGGTCCAGTGAGGGTACGGAAGGGACGGTGGGGCCGTTGGAGTTGAGGGTCCGTTGAGGGTCTGGTGATGGGCCGCGGGGCTGTTGGAGATGTGGGTCCGGTGAGGGGCCGTTGATGGCCTCTCCAGCCAAGCTGGAGTAATTTACATTGACAAAGCTGTCAGGGTGGAGGAGGCCTCCCGCATCGTGATGGATGCAGACCTGGGACAGACCAGGTATCATGGTTACACCTGTCACCAGAGGGCAGCAGAGACCTGTCATGGTTCCACCTGTCACCAGAGGGTGGCAGAGACCGCCCTAGAGACTATAATGACACTCAGGTGTTTTCAGTTTACTAATTATGATTTCGTTTTTAGAGAGTGGTGTTTTCTGTTACCCTATGCAGAAGCTTGATTTGTTTGCCGTGTGCATTGTCTCCTGAGTGAGTTTGAGTCATAGTGTTTGTTCTTTTCCCAGTTTTACCTTATGTTGAACGTTTTCCAGTAAAGTATTTATGTTTTCCCTAGACCATTGGTTCCTCGTCTGGTTCTCTTCTCTGCTCCTGGGTTCTACCTCACCACATCACAGCTTGCTTCTGCCTCCAACATGAACCCAGCAGAGATCGACCAGATCAAGAATGTTATAACCCACCAAGGAGCACTGCTGGGGCGGCAGCAAGAACAACTCTCCCAAATATTCGAGACTCTCCAGACACTTGCCGACTCCCTCCAACCACTGCACACCCCCAGCCCAGGAGGAGCCACTGCCCAAGTGTCAGCGCCCAGTGCTTCAGTCGTTGCCGTAGATCCCCCAGGGAACCTGCACCGGGAACCCAAGATTCCAGCCCCTCACTCAATGCTTGTGTTCGAGCTACAACCCTCCTCATTCGACATCGTCTCCCTACTCTCGGGCAAAGCCCTGGCAACGGGGTGTGGGAACAGCAGCCACCAACTTGCAGCTCCATATCAGCCTTTACTTCCGAGTTGCAAACGAGTCTTCGACCACCCAGTCGGCAGACGAGAAGAGTCGAGCTGGCTATTCAACCTCCTGCAAGGGGCCAGACCAGTGGCAGATTTCGACATTGATTTCTGCATCCTCACCACCGAGAGTGGGTGGAATATAGAGTCACTGGTCACCACCTTCCACCAGGGTCTGTCTAACTCTATCAAGGAGGAACTGGCCTCTCGGGAACTGGAAGAGGACCTCGAGTCCCTGATAACGCTGGAAATCAAGATCGACAACCGCATCCGAGAACGAGTGAAACAGCGCCCCCTTGACACCACCCCAGTGTCCAGGGTTTCCGAGTACCCCAAGCCCCCTGAGCGAAGCATTGAGGGGCCCATTCAGCTGGGACGCACATGTCTGAGCCCACAGGAATGCGGCAGGCGCATGCGCGAAGGCTGCTGCCTCTACTGCGGAGGTCTCGGCCATCTCCGTTCTACATGCCCAGAACTGACGGGATATGCCGGGGCTCGCCAGGACAGGGGAGGACTGCAGTGACCCCCAGGATACCCAGTCACCACCTGTCACTACCCGCAACCCTCCACTGGGACAACCGTCAGCACCAATTTCAATCCTTCGTGGTCTCCGAGGCTGCGGATAATTTCATCGATCAGGACCTCGCCAGAGAATTACAAATTCCCTGAGGGAAATGACTCATCCCTCTGCAGATTCAAACCCTCGATGGATGCCCCATCGGCTCCGGCCAGGTGGAATATCAGCCCATTCAACTGCAGGTCAGGGTGAACCACTCAGACACTCTTAGCATTTTTCTGATCACTGGTCCCGAGAACCACCTTATCCTAGGTTACACCTGGTTAGCGCAACATAACCCACTAGATTTGGGAAATAACTGCCAGACTAAATGCCTAAGAACCCCACCAAGAGCCTCGCCGCGTCCATTGAAGCCCAAGACTTCTCCGCTCTCCCTCCAGAAAACTTCGACCCCCGGGAAGCCTTCACTAAGAAGCAAGCCGCCACCCTCCTCATCGACTATACGACTATAGCTCCTACCCAGCTCTACCCCTCCCCAGGGCCGTCTTTACTCCCTCTTGGCCCCTGAAGCATCAGCCATGGATTACTATTTCGGGGAGCCGCTGGAGGCAGGCTTAATTCGTTCCTCAACCTCCCTGGCCGGTGCATTACGGTCAAGAACAGTTACCCCCTACCCCTGATGTCCTCTGCCTTGGAGCTGGCCCAAAGGGCCCGACTCTTCACCAAACTGGATCTCTGAAACGCTTACAATCTGGTGAGAATCAGGGAGGGAGATGAATGTAAAACTTCCTTTAACACCCCTAGTGGCCACTA
This sequence comes from Coregonus clupeaformis, assembly GCF_020615455.1. Classification (NCBI taxonomy): domain Eukaryota; kingdom Metazoa; phylum Chordata; class Actinopteri; order Salmoniformes; family Salmonidae; genus Coregonus; species Coregonus clupeaformis. The sequence continues at coordinate 93,873 of NW_025534550.1, read as the reverse complement.
TTAATATCTAGTTATGCCATTTGGATTATCGAACTCACCGGCAGACTTACAAGCATTGGTCAATGACACTCTTAGGGACATGTTGAATCGTTTCGTCTTTGTTTACCTCAACGACATCCTGATCTTCTCTAAGACCCTTCCAGAACACACCCTACACGTCCGCCAAGTCCTGAAATGCCTTTTGCAGAGTCACCTATACGTTAAAATAGAGAAGTGTGAGTTCAACGTATCCCAAGTCTTCTTCCTGGGCCACATTATCTCTACCGCCGGCATCCAAATGGACCCCGTAACGGTTAAGGCGGTCACCGACTGGCCCCGTCCCGCCTCACTGAAACAGGTCCAGTGGTTCATCGGGTTTTCCAATTTTTTACAGACGTTTTATACTCAACTTTGGGGCGGTGGCAGCACCTCTCACGGCCCTAACCCGTCAATCCCAGACCCGCTTTTGCTGTACCCCTGAAGCTGACAGGGCGTTCGCGGACTTCAAGAGATGTTTCACCTCCGGACCCATCCTCATTAATCCTGACCCTGCTCGCCCCTTCGTGGTAGAGGTGGACGCCACAGATACGGGAGCAGGGGTGGTCCATTCACATTCGCCAGCGGAACACAACTACGATGTAGGCAACCCTGTTCCGACAACATGATGCCTCCCTCCCAAGGGCTTACCACTATCCTGGTGGTCGTCGATCACTTTTTCCAAGGCAGCTCATTTCATCACCCTACCCAAGTTGCCCTCGCCCAAGGAGACAGCTGACCTCATGATTAACCATGTCTTTTGGCTACACGGACTCCCACAGGACATTGTCTCTGACCATGTCCCCCAGTTTGTTGCGCAGTATTGGAAAGCCTTCTGCTCCCTGTTGGGGGCGTCGGTGAGTCTCTCCTCTGGGTTCCAGCCACAGTTGAATGGGCAGACTGAGTGGGTCAACCAGGAGCTGGAGAAGTTCCGCCACTGTTTTCTCTCCACTCAGAACACCAATATGAGCAAATTCCTTGTCTGGGCCGAATATGCGCACAACATACTGCCGAACTGGTCCACTGGACTGTCCCCATTCAAGTGTCAGTCGGGTTCACCCCCCACCACTGTTTCCTGAACAAGAGGCCGAAGTGGGCATTCATTCGACGATTTGGCCGCACCTGGACCAGAGAGCGATCCTCCTTGATCCGCTCCTCTGTCCGGCAACAGCACCAGGCAAACCAGCACCGAAGGCCCCTTCGGCTCCTCCGTCCGGGTCAACGGATGTGGCTGTCCTTAAAAGTGGACTCTCGGAAGTTCACCCTACGCTACATAGGACCATTCAAGATCCCGAGTCTCATCAACCCGGTCACCTATCGTCTCCAGCTCCCCAGGTCAATGAGAGTCTGTCCATCTCCTGTCTCAAGTTGGTAAGGACCAGTCCCTTCCCCCCCCACACCCCCCCCACACCGGCCCCTCCGCCCCCTCGACCGGTTGACGGCCATCCCGGCCTACACCGTCCGGCATCTGCTGGAGGTTCATCGGGTCCGTGGCAACCTGCAGTGCCTGGTGGACTGGGAGGGCTACGGCCCCGAGGAGCGGGCGTGGGTGCCTGACCAGGATATCCTGGACCCGGACCTTGTTCGGGACTTCAACCAACTATGTGGTGATCGTCCCTGCTCCGCGGCTGGAGACGCTCCTAGAATGGGGGATACTGTCATGGTTCCACCTGTCACCAGAGGGCAGCAGAGACCACCCTAGAGACCATGATGCCACTCAGTTGTTTTCAGTTACTAATTATGATTTCCTTTTCAGAGAGGGGTGTTTTCTGTTACCCTTTGCAGAAGCTTGATTTGTTTGCCGTGTGCGTTGTATCCTGAGTGTGTTTGAGTCAACAGATGAATCACATTAGTGGTGAAGTCATGTCTAGCAGTATGAGGACATCAACAGATGAATCACCTTATGAATGGTTGGAGTCAACGCAATTGTGTATTAGATGACTCATTTTTTTAAATTTCACATACTGTAAAACTTTATTTTATTCGCATATTATTTAGTATGCTAGTATTCGGACACGACCACACACTCACTCACAGCTTTCATTTGATCTGTACTCTGCCATTCAATATTCACAACCAACTATAAACCAGGCACAATATCTAATTTCACTGGCTGGTTGTCATACACGACTACCACAATGATGACACACACACACACACACACACACACACACACACACACACACACACACACACACACACACACACACACACACACACACACACACACACACACACACACACACACAGTAAGAAGATGGGAGCTGATAAAAATGTTACTTAATATTCATAATATTAAATATGTATGTGGGTTTTCTTTATAAAACTATGAATTATGAGCAGATACTTACTAACGTCAGAGACATAACCCATATCCAAAATACGGAGGGGACAAAATATGACATTTCAGCTCTGATATCAGAGCTGGTGCAAGACTGTAGTCAGTCCAGAAACATCACAGTGAGAGTTTGATGGGGCAACATTTGAGCAGACAGGTGACAAATGTGCCATACCCAGTCCACCTCGAGCTCTTCACCTATTCTCTATCAGTTAGCTGTCATCCCTGTCAAGAGGAATTTCAGAAAGACCAAGACTCTGTAACGCTCACAGCACTTTTGAGGACAATGTGACAGGAACGGGCACACATGCTCGCACACACACACACACACACACACACACACACACACTCACTCACTCACACACACTGTCATTTGTGTGGCGTATCGACTGCAGGGGAGAGAAGAGGTGGGAGGAGAGGAGAGGAATGGAGAGGAGGGAGGAGGGTATGTATTTACTGTAATGGTCCTGGTAGACCAGGGTATATATTAATGGTCCTGGCAGACCAGGGTATATATTAATGGTCCTGGTAGACCAGGGTATATATTAATGGTCCTGGTAGACCAGGGTATATATTAATGGTCCTGGCAGACCAGGGTATATATTAATGGTTCTGGCAGACCAGGGTGTATATGAATGGTCCTAGTAGACCAGGGTATATATTAATGGTCCTGGTAGACCAGGGTATATATTAATGGTCCTGGCAGACCAGGGTATATATTAATGGTCCTGGTAGATCAGGGTATATATTAATGGTCCTGGTAGACCAGGGTATATATTAATGGTCCTGGTAGACCAGGGTATATATTAATTGTCCTGGCAGACCAGGGTATATATTAATGGTCCTGGTAGACCAGGGTATATATTAATGGTCCTGGTAGACCAGGGTATATATTAATGGTCCTGGCAAACCAGGGTATATATTAATGGTCCTGGCAGACCAGGCTATATATTAACGGTCCTAGTAGACCAGGGTATATATTAATGGTCCTGGTAGACCAGGGTATATATTAATGGTCCTGGCAGACCAGGGTATATATTAATGGTCCTGGTAGACCAGTGTATATATTAATGGTCCTGGTAGACCAGGGTATGTATTAATGGTCCTGGTAGACCAGGGTATATATTAATGGTCCTGGTAGACCAGGGTATATATTAATGGTCCTGGTAGACCAGGGTATATATTAATGGTCCTGGTAGACCAGGGTATATATTAATGGTCCTGGCAAACCAGGGTATAGGGTATATATTAATGGTCCTGGCAGACCAGGGTATATATTAATGGTCCCAGTAGACCAGGGTATATAATAATGGTCCTGGTAGACCAGGGTATATATTAATGGTCCTTGCAGACCAGGGTATTTATTAATGGTCCTGGTAGACCAGGGTATATATTAATGGTCCTGGTAGACCAGGGTATATATTAATGGTCCTGGTAGACCAGGGTATGTATTAATGGTCCTGGTAGACCAGGGTATGTATTAATGGTCCTGGTAGACCAGGGTATATATTAATGGTCCTGGTAGACCAGGGTAAATATTAATGGTCCTGGTAGTCCAGGGTATATATTAATGGTCCTGGCAGATCAGGGTATATATTAATGGTCCTGGTAGACCAGGGTATATATTAATGGTCCTGGTAGACCAGGGTATATATTAATGGTCCTGGCAGACCAGGGTATATATTAATGGTCCTGGCAGACCAGGGTATATATTAACGGTCCTGGCAGACCAGGGTATGTATTAACTGTAACGGTCCTGGAAGACCAGGGTATATATTAATGGTCCTGGTAGACCAGGGTATATATTAAAGGTCCTGGCAGACCAGGGTATGTATTAACTGTAACGGTCCTGGAAGACCACGGTATATATGAATGGTCCTGGTAGACCAGGGTATATATTAATGGTCCTGGTAGACCAGGGTATATATTAAAGGTCCTTGCAGACCAGGGTATATATTAATGGTCCTGGCAGACCAGGGTATATATTAATGGTCCTGGCAGACCAGGGTATATATTAACGGTCCTGGCAGACCAGGGTATGTATTACTGTAACGGACCTGGAAGACCAGGGTATATATTAATGGTCCTGGTAGACCAGGGTATATATTAAAGGTCCTGGCAGACCAGGGTATATATTAACTGTAACGGTCCTGGTAGACCAGGGTATATATTAATGGTCCTGGTAGACCAGGGTATATATTAATGGTCCTTGCAGACCAGGGTATATATTAATGGTCCTGGCAGACCAGGGTATACAGTGGGGAGAACAAGTATTTGATACACTGCCAATTTTGCAGGTTTTCCTACTTACAAAGCATGTAGAGGTCTGTAATTTATCATAGGTACACTTCAACTGTGAGAGACGGAATCTAAAACAAAAATCCAGATAATCACATTGTATTATTTTTAAGTAATTCATTTGCATTTTATTGCATGATATAAGTATTTGATTACCTACCAACCAGTAAGAATTCTGTCTCTCACAGACGTGTTAGTTTTTTTTTAAGAAGCCCTCCTGTTCTCCACTCATTACATGTATTAACTGCACCTGTTTGAACTCGTTACCTGTATAAAAGACACCTGTCCACACACTCAATCAAACAGACTCCAACCTCTCCACAATGGCCAAGACCAGAGAGCTGTTTAAGGACATCAGGGATAAAATTGTAGACCTGCACAAGGCTGGGATGGGCTACAGGACAATAGGCAAGCAGCTTGGTGAGAAGGCAACAACTGTTGGCGCAATTATTAGAAAATGGAAGAAGTTCAAGATGACGGTCAATCACCCTCGGTCTGGGGCTCCATGCAAGATCTCACCTCATGGGGCATCAATGATCATGAGGAAGGTGAGGGATCAGCCCAGAACTACACGGCAGGACCTGGTCAATGACCTGAAGAGAGCTGGGACCACTGTCTCAAAGAAAACCATTAGTAACACATTACGCCGTCATGGATTAAAATCCTGCAGCGCACGCAAGGTCCCCCTGCTCAAGCCAGCGCATGTCCAGGCCCGTCTGAAGTTTTCCAATGACCATCTGGATGATCCAGAGGAGGAATGGGAGAAGGTCATGTGGTCTGATGAGACAAAAATATAGCTTTTTGGTGTAAACTCCACTCGCCGTGTTTGGAGGAAGAAGAAGGATGAGTACAACCCCAAGAACACCATCCCAACCGTGAAGCATGGAGGTGGAAACATTATTCTTTGGGGATGCTTTTCTGCAAAGGGGACCGGACTACTGCACCATATTGAGGGGAGGATGGATGGGGCCATGTATCGCGAGATCTTGGCCAACAACCTCCTTCCCTCAGTAAGAGCATTGAAGATGGGTCGTGGCTGGGTCTTCCAGCATGACAACGACCCGAAACACACAGCCAGGGCAACTAAGGAGTGGCTCCGTAAGAAGCATCGCAAGGTCCTGGAGTGGCCTAGCCAGTCTCCAGACCTGAACCCAATACAAAATCTTTGGAGGTAGCTGAAAGTCTGTATTGCCCAGCGACAGCCCCAAAACCTGAAGGATCTGGAGAAGGTCTGTATGGAGGAGTGGGACAAAATCCTTGTTGCAGTGTGTGCAAACCTGGTCAAGACCTACAGGAAACGTATGATCTCTGTAATTGCAAACAAAGGTTTCTGTACCAAATATTAAGTTCTGCTTTTCTGATGTATCAAATACTTATGTCATGCAATAAAATGCAAATTAATTACTTAAAAATCATACAATGTGATTTTCTGGATTTTTGTTTTAGATTCCGTCTCTCACAGTTGAAGTGTACCTATGATAAAAATTACAGACCTCTAAATGCTTTGTAAGTAGGAGAACCTGCAAAATCGGCAGTGTATCAAATACTTGTTCTCCCCACTGTATATTAATGGTCCTGGCAGACCAGGGTATATATTAAAGGGCCTGGTAGACCAGGGTATGTATTAATGGTCCTGGTAGACCAGGGTATATATTAAAGGGCCTGGTAGACCAGGGTATGTATTAATGGTCCTGGTAGACCAGGGTATATATTAATGGTCCTGGTAGACCAGGGTATATATTAATGGACCCACTCCAGAATGGGTGCGTAGCTCTGAACTTAACTGTCCCTGTCGGTCTTTATTTGTTTTGCTATCTGGTGTACCCTGGGGAAAGATAGTGAACAAAGGATGATTGAACGAGAGAGAGGCAGGATGTTGAAGAGTTTATACTGCTGCATGGATCAGCCTGAGTTCAGTTCCTCAATGACTGTCTGAGTCCCTTGACTGGTGTCATGTATGATTCCAGTATGTAGCTGGTTGCATCCCAATTGGCAACCCTATTCCCTATATAGTGTATGACCTTTGACCCATGGGGTTGCATCCACTCTCTCTCATTGGAGCAACGCTGAGAATGTACTGTGTAGTAGGTTTTGAAAGCTGTTATACGATGATAACCTTGAAATAATGAATATCCCGGATGCTTGGAGTTTTCTAAGATAGTCACATTACAGTGGGAAGTACAGGGATACGGTGCCGCCATCACAAACTGCTGTGGCCTATTTTTCATGATAGATACATGGATAATATATCAACTGTATCTGTATTTATATGGAAGTATTCTACTGGATGTTGAGAAGGGAAAAGCACACCTAGATGATAAAACAGTCTTCTGCATGTGTGAATAGAAACAGTTCTTATAGATAACATTAACATAACAAGGAGAATAATTTTAAGCTGTGTGTGTGTGTGTGTGTGTGTGTGTGTGTGTGTGTGTGTGGTGTGTGTGTGTGGTGTGTGTGTGTGTGTGTGTGTGTGTGTGTGTGTGTGTGTGTGTGTGTGTGTGGTGTGTGTGTGTGTGTGTGTGTGTGTGTGGTGTGTGTGTGTGTGTGTGTGTGGTGTGTGTGTGTGTGTGTGTGTGTGTGTGTGTGTGTGTGTGTGTGGTGTGTGTGTGTGTGTGTGTGTGTGGTGTGTGTGTGTGTGTGGTGTGTGTGTGTGTGTGTGTGTGTGTGTGTGTGTGTGTGTGTGTGTGTGTGTGTGTGTGTGTGTGTGTGTGTGTGTGTGTGTGTGTGTGTGTGTGTGTGTGTGTGTGTGTGTGTGTGTGTGTGTGTGTGTGTGCCTGGGTCCTGAAGGTGGGTGTGTAGCAGGAACAGCATCTCTCCTCTCCGCTCTTCTCTCTTTCCGCATCAGCGCTTTTTTTAGAAAGACAGCCACTCCATAGGGTCCTCTGTGACCCCCGACTCACCTCCCTCTCCCCCAGCCTCCTCGTGTCATCCCCTGTCACCTGACTCCCGTCAGCCCGTCCGTCCGTCCGTCCGTCCGTCCGTCCTCGGTGGAAAAGTACCCAATTGTCATACATGAGTAAAAGTAAAGATACCTTAATAGAAAATGACTTAATAAAAGTCACCCAGTAAAATACTACTTGAGTAAAAAATCTAAAAGTATTTAGTTTTAAATATTCTTAAGTATCAAAAGTAAATGTAATTGCAAAAATATACTTAAGTATTAAAAGTAAAAGTATAAATCATTTCAAATTCCTTATATTAAGCAAACCAGACAGCACCATTTTCTTGTTTTGTTTACAGACAGCTATTTGCACACTCCAACACTCAGACATCATTTACAAACAAAGCATTTGTGTCTAGTGAGTCCGCCAGATCAGAGGCAGTAGGGATGACCAGGGATGTTCTCTTGATAAGTGCAAGAATTAGACATTTTCCTGTCCTGCTAAGCATTCAAAATGCAACGAGTACTTTTGGGTGTCAGGGAAAATGTAAGGGGTAAAAAGTACATAACAAAAGTAAAAGTTGTCAAAAATATAAATAGTAAAGTAAAGTATACATACCCAATAAAACTCCATAAGTAGTACTTTCAAGTATTTTTACTTAAGTACTTTACACCACTGCAAACCAGGCTGAGATATGGAAGCATGTGTTTGTGTGTGTGGGTGCACTGTATGGTGTTTTAATTACTGTATGGTATTTTAATTACTGTATGGTATTTTAATTACTGTATGGTATTTTAATTACTGTATGGTATTTTAATTACTGTATGGTGTTTTAATTACTGTATGGTATTTTAATTACTGTATGGTATTTTAATTACTGTACAGTATTTTACTTACTGTATGGTATTTTAATTACTGTATGGTATTTTAATTACTGTACAGTATTATAATTACTGTATGGTATTTTACTTACTGTATGGTATTTTAATTACTGTATGGTATTTTAATTACTGTACAGTATTATAATTACTGTATGGTATTTTACTTACTGTATGGTATTTTAATTACTGTATAGTATTATAATTACTGTACAATATTTTACTTACTGTATGGTATTTTACTTACTGTATGGTATTTTAATTACTGTATGGTATTTTAATTACTGTATGGTATTTTAATTACTGTATGGTATTATAATTACTGTATGGTATTTTAATTACTGTATGGTATTTTAATTACTGTATGGTATTTTAATTACTGTATGGTATTATAATTACTGTATGGTATTTTAATTACTGTATGGTATTATAATTACTGTATGGTATTATAATTACTGTATGGTATTTTAATTACTGTATGGTATTATAATTACTGTATGGTATTTTAATTACTGTATGGTATTATAATTACTGTATGGTATTATAATTACTGTATGGTATTATAATTACTGTATGGTATTTTAATTACTGTATGGTATTATAATTACTGTATGGTATTATAATTACTGTATGGTATTTTAATTACTGTATGGTATTTTAATTACTGTATGGTATTATAATTACTGTATGGTATTATAATTACTGTATGGTATTATAATTACTGTATGGTATTTTACGGTATCCAGTACTGTTACTGTAGTCTTTTTTACCGTTGCTTTTATGGTAATTTACAGGCAACCGGCTGCTTGTAAGTTACAGTAAAACAACAGTACAGTGCATTAATGTAATCCTATTACGGTAATTGTAATGAATTAATGAATGAAGTCATTAATTCAATTCAATGAGAGGAGATGGGGTTTTGTATTTTACAGTATTTCACCATAATTGCATGGTTGGCTGCTAGGTAACGTGTTTACATGTTACAGCATGTCATTGAACGCCAGCTCTGAAGCCTTTGTTAAGGCCTCTAGAAATGCAATTATATAAAATACCAAACTTAACTTGCACTTGGAGAGGCCTTAACTAAGGCTTCCAAACTTGCACTGACTACAGGGCAAAACAGACCAAAGGACATGGCAAATACTCAACCATTAAAAGTTTGAGACATGCTGCCACTCCAATCTATCCCCTATACACATTTGGCTGGCGGGGCACTACAACCACATATCAGTTAAATTGGTACAGCACCTGGTGGCACAAATGTAGCCTCATACAAGGCACGCCTCAAAATATGTAAATGAGCCAGAAACAACAATACCATGCAACTCACTATAGAGTTTTTTGGCGCTCCAAAAATACAGCAAGGTACTGTCTTCTGTGGGGTGGAATTACAAGCCATTCGAAAATACAGAAATACTTTTTTCTCTCTTACTTTAGGGGATGTGTCTTTGATTTTGTTGACCTTGTGTTCTTAATGTGGCTTTCTATTTTGAACATTCACAAACACAGTAAATTAACTGCTACTGTATTTTACATAGCACATTATACAGTAAAATTCCAAAATACATCAAATATTACAGTAACATACAAAATATAACAAAATATTTCCCGGCGGTCGAATATTATCCCGTAGTGCAATATCATTTATGGTAATCTACTGCATTCAGATTATACAGTTTGATACTGCTGAATATACAGGATTTTACAGTGACAATTGCACCATTTTTTTTTCTACAGTGTGTGTATGTGTGCGTGTGTACGTGTTTGTGTGCGTGTGTACGTGTTTGTGTGTGTATGTGTGAGTGTGTGTATGTGTGAGTGTGTGTATGTGTGAGTGTGTGTGTGTGTGAGTGTGTGTATGTGTGAGTGTGTGAGTGTGTGAGTGTGTGTATGTGTGAGTGTGTGTATGTGTGAGTGTGTGTATGTGTGAGTGTAGGTATGTGTGAGTGTGTGTATGTGTGAGTGTGTGTATGTGTGAGTGTGTGTATGTGTGAGTGTGTGTGTGTGAGTGTGTGTCTAGGATGAATCATGATGCAGGAACATACGTTCATTACAATATGTTACTTTGTCCTTCCAGCGTGACCTCTCTCAGAGCCCTTAATTAAATACTGCACACTAACATCACCCTTAATGACTTACCCTGTCTCAGCATGTCTTCAGTGCATATGTGAGCATATACAGTGTGAGAAAAACCAACACACGAACTTGTCATCTCTATTTATTTACTGAACCTCCATTTATAACATGTATGATGTGATGAGTTAGGATTCTTCCTGCAGCCCTGGTGAAGGCTCTTTAGAATCACCAGCATCTGATTAAAAGGAGGAGAGGTGGTGAGGGGAAGAGAGAGAGGGAGAGAGAGAGAGAGAGAGAGAGAGAGAGAGAGAGAAAGTCTGGGGGAGAGGAGAGGAGAGGAGAGGAGAGGAGAGGAGAGGAGAGGAGAGGAGAGGAGAGGAGAGGAGAGGAGAGGAGAGGAGAGGAGAGGAGAGGAGAGGAGAGGAGAGGAGAGGAGAGGAGAGAGGGGTTGGGGGGGCTGGGTGAGAGGCATGGGTGGATTGGCGTCTGGCAATTCTGGCAAATCTCAGAAGGACCATCTTTTATTTGGGTGGGCTGGTCGAAACATATACAGCGCCTTCAGAAAGTATTCACCCCCCTTTACTTTTTCCACATTTTGTTGTGTTACAGGATTACGTTTAGATTTTTTGTGATCACTATTATTGCACACAGAGCAAGTCCGTGCAACTTATTATGTGACTTGTGAACGTCGTTTTTACTCCTGAACTGATTTAGGCTTGCCATAACAAAGGGGTTGAATACTTAATCTCAAGATGTTTCAGCTTTTCATTTTTTGTTTAGTAAAAATGTATAAAAACATAATTCCCCATTGACATTGTGTGTAGGCCAGTGACACAAAATCTAAACATAATCAATTTTAATTTCAGGCTGTAACACAACAAAA